>NW_026110504.1:0-42500 GCF_024679095.1 Eriocheir sinensis
GTGATAAGGGAGGAGTGTCGTAGGGCGCATAAGGGGAGGAATGTACTGAGAGGCGGATAAGAGGGAGTGTGTCGTAGGGGTGATAAGGGAGGAGGTGCTGGAGAGGCGTGATAGAGGAGGGGGACAGAGAGGCGTGGATAAGGGGAGGGAGTGTGTCGGAGAGGCGGGATAAGGGAGGGAGTGTCGACAAGTGTGATAAGTGAGGGAGTGTGTCGGGAAGGCGTGGATAAGGGGGGGGAGGGAGTGTGGTCAAGGCGGAAGGGTGAGGTGACAAAGGGAGTGGCCGGGAGAGGCGGATAAGGGGAGGGAGGGTCGGAGAGAAGTGATATGGGGAGGAAGGTGTTGAGGCGTGATAAGAGGAGGGAGTGTGTCGGAGGAGGCGTGAGCAAGGGGAGGAGGGCTGGAGGAGGTGATAAGTGGGAGGAAGTCGGAGAGGCGGAGTAAGGGGGAGGTGAAAATGAGAGGCGTGGATAAGGGGAGGGAGTGTCGGAGAGGAAGTGATGGGGATAGTGTCGAGAGGTGGATAAGGAGGAGGTGTCGGAGAGGCGTGACAAGGAGGAGGAGGTCGGAGAGATGGAAGGGGGTAGAGTGTGTCGGAGAGGGTGGATAAGGGGGGAGGAGGTGTCGAGGCGTGATATGGGGAGGGAGGCTGGAGAGGCGTGATAAGGGGAGAGGAGGAGTCGAGAAGGGATAAGGGGGAGGGAGAGCGAGAGGCGGATGGGGTGAGGGAGGGGTCAGAGCTGGGAGGAGTAAGGAGTGCTGAGGTGTGGATAAGGGGGGAGAGAGGTTTGGAGAATGCATATGGGAAGGGAGGCTGAGAGGCGTGGAGGGGAGGGGAGGCATGTGAGGGAGTGAGGGGGAGAGTGTAACAGAGGAGGATAAGGGGAGGGAGGGAGAGGCGGATAAGGGGGAGGGAGGTGTCAGGAGGAGGATAAGGGGAGGGAGTAAAATGGGAGAGGCGTGATAAGGGGAGGGAGGTAATGGTGAGGAGGATAAGGGGAGGAGTGTGTTTTGGTGGGAGGGAGTGATAAGGGGAGGAGGCATGGAGGCTGATAAGGGGGAGGAGGTCAAGGAGGAGGATAAGGGGAAGGAGGTGGGCGGAGAGGCGGATGGGGAGGAAAGGAGAGGCGTGGGATAAGGATGAGGGAGAGTCTGGAGACAAGTGGATAATGGGAGAAAGGGGAAATGGAGAGGCGTGATACGGGAGGGAGGAAGCCGAGGAGGCGTGATAAGGATGAGGAGAGTCTCGGAGAGGCGGATAAATGGGAGAGTGTGTGTCGAGAGGCGGATAAGAGAGAGGGAGGTGTCGAGAGGCGTGATAAGGGGGGAGGAGGTGTCGGAGAGGCGTGATAAGGGGTAGGGAGGTCTCTTAGAGAGAGAGGCGTGATAAGGAGAGGAGGTGGCTGACAGGTTGCAAGGGGGGAGAGTGTCAGAAAGTGAGATAAGCAAGGGAGTGCCGGAGGCGTCATAAGGCGGAGGGAGGGGTCGGGGAGACGGATAAGGAGAGAGTGTGTGTGGGAGGCGATAAGGAGGAAGTGTGTCGTAGGGTGGATAGAGAGGGAGTGTCGGAGAGGCGTGATAAGTGGATCATGTGTCGGAGAGGCGACAAGGCGGAGGAGTGTCAGAAGGTGATAAGGGGAGGGAGTGTGTCGAGAGGCGGTAAGGCGGGAGGGAGCGGCTCAGGGGGCGGATAAGGGGAGGAGTGTGCTGAGAGGCGTGATAAGTTGGAGGAGTGTGTCTGAGAGGCGGATAAGGGAACACAAAGGAACATTAAAGGAAGAACAAAACAACAGCAGACCTGCATGGTCCTTACGAGGTTGTTTTCAGACAAGCTACACTAACTATCTAATCAAAGGTGGAAGATGAAGGACAGCAAAGGCGAAGGCTCCTCCCCACTTCTCATCCCTCCAGCCAAAGCTGGCAGGAAAGGAAAAAGAAACTCATGCAGCATGGAAAACTGCATGGAATTTATGGAGGAAAGGAGGAAAGAACTACCAGTTATCAAGTTACCACTGTTAACAACCAAGGCAATAAAAGGACAAGGACACCAGTATTCGGAAAGAACTTAACGTTATTATTTATCAATGTGAGTGGTTATCTTAGTTGCTAAGTTGATTCAAAACACTTGTCTAATCTTATTTTGAAGGCCGTAACTGTTGCAACTATCAACGACATCACAAGGTAGAGGAGTTCCAAACATTAACAAACTCGATTGAAGAAGAAGTGTTTCTAGCTTTCGTGCATGACGAGTAATCTTTTTACCACTTATCTTCTAAATTGTGATTTCTTTCTTGTTCTCATTTGATCGATCAATCAGGTAAAAGTAATCTTCCGCATTAATATCACTGAACTTTGAACATTTTAACACTCTGTTAGACGTTTCGCATTCTTTCGTTTTGGATAGGCTGAATAAATGGCCTTTTTAAGCCTTTGTTCATAAGGGACAAATTTCTCAACCAGAATCATCTTTTACATTTTCAAGGACCCGTTCCAACTTTTTCTATGTTCTTTTCAGAGACCAAAACTGTAACACAGCATTTGTATCGGGTCGAACCAACGAATTGCGCGTTTAATATTACTTTTTCCGACGATTATTAAAGACTCGTCCGGATGAAGCCAAATCAATTTGTTTTGCAGTTTTAACTACCTCTGAACAACAATGCTGACCGGGCTTTAAATCGCTTGATATAGTGATTCCAAGATCCTTTTTACTTTACTGCAGAAAGTTGTTGGCTAATATTCATTACGTACCGAACGTGATTGTTATTTTTTCCGATGTGCAACACTTACATTTGTCAACGTTAAATTTCATTTGCCATTGATTGGCCCAACGCAAGTCGATCTATATCTGATTGTAAAGCTTCTTCGTCGAGTATCGCAGTTACTTTATTAGCAACTTTTAGTGTCATCAGCAAATTTTGATACTTTGCAAGTGAGTTCATCATCGATATCATTAACATAAATTAAGAAGAGTATGGGGCCAAGCACTGATCCTGAGGTACGCTGCTTTGACATCGAGCCAGTTAGATGTAACACCGCTTAGAACTACTCTCTGCTTCCGCTCAGAGAGCCAGTCCGGCAAGCCAATTGTGAATGTTACCCGAGATACTGTGCGCCAGTAGTTTGCTGAGCAATCGTTATGGGGGACCTTCCATCAATGCCTTTTGAAAATCCAGATATATGATATCTACTGATCTGCTTTCATCGAATGACACCTCAAAAATATAGTGAAAAAATCAAGTAAGTTAGTCAAACACGAACGTTTACTACGGAAGCCATGTTGCGAATTATTTATTATATTATTTTCTTCGAAGAATTTCACCATTGTCGCGAATGATAGTTCCATTAACTTACAAACAATAGATGTCAGGCTAATTGGTCGATAGTTTCTGGATGAGACTTGTCCCCTTTTGAAAATTGGTGACATTTGCAAGTTTCCAATCCGACGGAACTTTTCCAGCTGTTAAAGATTTATTGAATATGATGGAGAGCGGTTTACAAATTTGATGTTTGATTTCTTTTTAAGACCCTAGGGTAATTTTGTCTGACCAGGAGCGGTTGCTTACTTTAATCTTTTCAATTGTGCGTAAAATGTCACTTTCTACGATGAGCACGTTACTTAACATCTTTTCGGTCTCTTCTAACCTCCGGCGGTTGAGGTGATAAACAATCTTTGTCGGTAAATACGGATGCGAAAAGCGTATTTAGGATTGTAGCCATTTCATTTTTCATCGTTCGTGGTTACCATTTTCACAGCAAGCGGTCCGATACCACAAGTGAAAGTGACTTTTTATTATTTATAGCTGAAAAATTCTTTAGGGATTAGATTTACTTGTTTCGCTTATATATTCTTCAAGATTTTTTCTTGCTTCTGTTTTATTAATTTCTTGGTTTCGCGGCGAATTCCTGTCCAACTTCTAATTTGTCAGCCCTGCTCTGGAGATGATATGTACCCTCACTGTATACGTTGCATTTTTTTAAGAGATAGGCTATTTTGAATTTCGTTATTCCACCATTTGGGGTTTCTTCTTAGAAGTTGAACGTCCGTGTTACGATAGGCATTTACGCATATGCTTATGGCATTGTTCATCAATATTGTGGTGAAGGCCCCCAAGATTTATCAATGAGTCTGTTTCGCCGTGATTTTCAGTCCAGTCAGAATTATTTAGAATTGATCGGGAGTCTTACGAAATTCGCCTCTGATAACTGTAGCACCTTTTTCACTAGGAGTTACTTTACTTTTCATATTGATGTTGAATGTGATTGTTCGGTGATCGCTAGAACCAAAATTGACCAACATTTACTTCGTTAATTCAGATCAGCTGTCGCTGAAAAGATAAGGTCAAGTATATTATTTTCCTGAGTCGGTTCTTGAACGTGTTGATGTAAATCACTTTTCTTAGTAAATTTGTGTACAGGTAATGAGCCCTGTATGACAGTTCAACGGTTCACCCCATCTTTTCACTGGCGTTAAAGTCCTTCAACAATTACTGCTCGCAACTGCTACTTGTTTTGGCTAATAATAATTCACTTAATGCGTGGTCGATATCAAAGAGTCTGCCTTGGCGTGGTCTGTGTAGATGTCAAGTCCACCATTACTATTTTACGAGATTTATTTTTAATTTCAATGAAGACCGTAAAGTCTACATTGGTTATAATATCTGTTTTCACGGATACTGGGATGGAGAGTTGTGGATATAAAAGATAACGCCTCCAATTCTGTCTGTTCTCTTTCATGACTAAAAATGGTATAACCCGGCAATCTATATTCCGCAATGAAATTCTATTTGAAGTGTCTATCCAAGATTCCCCAGACCTGATGATGTGATAATGATTTGTAGCTGCGAGGACTTCAAGTCTTCAAATTTGTTACGTAGGCTACGGAGCGTTTAAGTATAGCAAGCTTTAATGTGATTCCGTGTTGAGTCGGGAGTTTTTCGGGTTGGAGTGCACCTCACGGTGGAGCTGTTGGTGTTCTCGCCTCCGCGTTTTTTGGCTTCTTCGAAGAGCCACTTGGTCACAGAGCAGCCTCCCCGAAACGGGCTGCCCAACAGGGTTTAAGTGAATGCCATCAGGAAGGAACAAGTCTGAATCGTAGTAAAAATTGTTCCACAAGTTAGCGAACTGGACGTTTTCTTGTGAGCAAAAGGGACTGAAGTCTGTTGTTTGTGCTGAAGGCCCACTGTAAAAAGCTAGATTCGGGCACTGACCCTCGGAGGATTCCTGAGATTATGATGTTACTGGCATCCGTTTTACAGGTTTATACCGCTTGGATCATGCGGCGGCATTTCTGCTAAGCAGTTCCTCAGGAAAGGGTTGTTCTTACGTCATTTGTCCCCGCGTGAATGACAAAGAGGTGTTTCGGTCGGTATTTCTCGTGACATCATCGCACGCTGCGGTGATGTCGTCCAGTCTGGCACCTGGATAGCAGTATCGTTTTCAAGGCTGCTTGATGAACGACCACAGAATCTCAACCAGCTGGCCACGCACCATGGAGTCCCTGCAACCAGGCGAGTCTCGAACCATGGTCTCCATGAAGTGTCAAGCAGCACCTGGAACCTGGCTTGGAAGGTAGTGGGGGCAGTAAATCCTTGGTTGCTCACTGCTTCTGGTTTGGCTCCCCATTCTCACAGGTTGAAACCCGACATCCTGTGAAGCAGGAAGAGAAGCTGTTAAGTGGGCAGGCTGGAAGCTGACCTGTGAGGCAGGCTGGGAGTTAGCCTGTGAAGGCAGGCTGGGGGTTAGCCTGTGAGGCAGGTTGGGGTCAGCCTGTGAGGCAGGCTGGCGGTTGTTCTGTGAGGCAGGCCGGGGTTGGGGCCTGTGAGGCAGGCTGGGGTTAGCCAGGAGGCAGGTTGGGGTTAGCCTGTGAGGCAGGCTGGGTTATCCTGTGAGGCAGGCTGGGAGTCAACCTGTGAGGCAGGTAACACGTCCTCCCGTGAAGCAGGAGGGTCGTCTGGAGAGGCACAGTCTCAGTGGAGGGCCTCTCCACCATCGATAGTGGAGTCACTGCCACATTTGTTAAAAACAAATTCTGAAGGGCTACAAATTTTTCAAGATCATTGTGCTGACTTCCACTCAGTCACAGCCTTCTGTAGATGTAATCTTTGAACGCAGAGGCGGCAAGTTTTACTCAGCTGGAAGAACTGAGCTGCAAAACGTCCGGGACAGACGTCACACTTAGGTTCGGAAGGCATTGTTAGAATTTTTTTTTAAGCGAGTTAACAGTTTGGGCAAATACAAAGCGCTGGAAATACTCTTTAAATTGTGACCATAAATTGAATTGTATAAAAATTGTGCATGGAAATTAGATACTGCTGTGTTAGATGCTCCAACACTGGGAGTTCGCTCCCATTAGGTCTTGAAAACGCCTCAAAGACCAATCGCTTGTCCTGAGCCTCGGTCACGAGAGAGACCATTAACCCGGCGCTTTTTTCAGCTATTGTCCTCGAAGCTTGTCCCATAGCAGCACGGGGCCGGCGTGTAGTCAAGTTGAAGACAGAGCAGAGCTGGGTAAGGAGGAGAGGAACCAGTACTGTTCCCCACTTCTCCGAAAAAAAAACGTCTACCCAACTCTGCATGACCTTTCTGAGGCTCTGGGCAATAGTGGGTACTGTTCACCAGGTGTTTCCACCAACTCTAGAGAGAGTATCAGACGCTCTTCCTGGAGAGACCAAAAGACTGAAATATCTCTTGAGTATGTAAGATAAACCCTCATGAAACCTCCACCTAGAAGCCGGGAGGCACAACTCAAATGGCCCACGGAAGATATATCCTTTCAGGAGAAAAAAAAAAAAAAAAAAAAAAAAACAGCTGTTATGCAGAACAGAGATGGGAGTACTCGCTGATAGAGGGAGGGACGGGGAGCTCACACCGGACAACTGGTCTCCTAGGGGAGGCTTTTTATTAGTGTAGAGGTTGCCACACCTTTGCTACACCTGCAGGCCTAAACACTAGGCACGTCCAGCTGACTAGGACCCTGGGAACTCCAGCCATATTGTTCCCTCATACAAAGAGATCTTCTGCCTGCAGTCCAATCCACCATTGCCAAGTTGCCCAGAGGTTTTCACCGTGACCGGTGGCACGGGAGACAGATCAGGCACACACTTTGTCCACAGGTGACCTGAGACTGCAGGGCAGGGGACGCCCAGTTTCTGAGGTGAAAACTCCACCTGCATACCTGAGTGGGGAATGGAGAGGCGTGATAAGGGGGATTGGAGTGTGTCGGAGAGGCGTGATAAGGAGAGGGAGGTGTCGTTGGAGAGTAAGTGATAAGGGGGGAGGAGCCGAAGGCGTGATAAGGGGGAGGGAGGAGGTTTGAGAGGCGTGATAAGGGAAGGGAGTGGCGGAGGTGGATAACAGGAGGGGAGGTGTCGGGAGAGGCGGATAAGGGGAGGAAGTGTCGGAGAGGCGTGATAAGGGGAGGGAGGTGTGGAGAGGCGTGATAAGGGGAGGAGGAGGCGTGATAAGGGGAGGGAGTGTGAGGCGTGATAAGGAAGGAGGTGGAGAGGTGATAAGGGGAGGGAGGTTTGGAGAGGTGATAAGGGGAGGAGGAGTCGAGAGGAGGATAAGGGGAGGGAGTGTCGGAGAGGCAGAGCAGGGGAGGGAGTGTTTGGGAGAGGCGGAAGGAGAGAAAGGGGAGGTGATAAGGGAGAAGTTTGAGATAAGGGGAGGGAGTGTCGGAGAGGCGGATAAGGGGAGGAGTGTGTCGGGTAGGCGTGATAAGGGGGAGGAGGTCGGAGAGGCGTGATAAGGGGAGGGAGGTGTCGGAGAGGCGGATAAGGGGAGGAGGGTCGAGAGGCGTGATAAGGGGAGGGAGTGTCGAGAGGCGGATAAGGGGAGGGAGGGGTCGGAGAGGCGTGATAAGGGGGAGGAGGAGTGAGAGGCGTGATAAGGGGGAGTGAGTGAGTCGGAGAGGCGTGATAAGGGGGAGGGAGTGTGTCGGAGAGTCGTGATAAGGGGGAGGGAGTGTGTCGGAGAGGCGTGATAAGGGGGAGAGAGTGTGTCGGAGAGTCGTGATAAGGGGGAGGGGGTTTGAGAGGCGTGGATAAGGGGGAGGGAGGTGTCAGGAGAGGATAAGGGGAGGGAGGTATCGGAGAGGCGTGATAAGGGGAGGGATAATGGTGGCGTGATAAGGGAGGAGGGTGTGGTGAGGCGGATAAGGGGAGGAGGTGGGAGAGGCGGATAAGGGGAGAAAGGATCGGTGAGGCATAAGGGGAGGGAAGGAGAGGCGGATAAGGGGGAGGGAGGTGTCGGAGAGGAGGATAAGGGGAGAGAGGTGTCGGAGGAGGAGGGGGGAGTTGGAGAGGCGTGATAGGGAAGGAGGCAAAGGAGGCGGATAAGGGGGAGGGAGGTGAGGGAGAGGCGGATAAGGAGGGATAAGGGGAGGGAGAGTCTCGGAGAGGCGTGATAAATGGGAGAAAGTGTGTGTCGGAGAGGCGTGATAAGGGAGAGGGAGTGTGTCGGAGAGGCGTGATAAGGGGGAGGGAGTGTGTCGGAGAGGCGTGATAAGGGGGAGGGAGTGTCTCAGAGAGGCGTGATAAGGGAGAGGGAGTGTGGGCAGAGAGTGTGAGGGGAGGAAGAGGCGTGATAAGGGGGAGGGAGTGTGTCGGGAAGGCGTGATAAGGGGGAGGGAGGAGGCGTGATAAGGGTGGAGGAGCGTCGGAGAGGCGTGATAAGGGGGAGGGAGTGTGTCGGAGAGGCGTGATAAGGGAGGGAGTAAGGGGAGGGGGCGGAGAGGCGAGATAAGGAGGAGTGAGTGTGTCGGAGGCGAGATAAGGGAGAGGGAGTGTGTCGTAGAAGCGTCATAAGGCGGAGGGAGTGTGTCGGAGAGGCGTGATAAGGGGAGGAGGTTGAGAGGCGAGATAAGGAGAAGGGAGTGCGTCGGAGAGGCGTCATAAGGCGGAGGGAGTGTGTCGGGGAGACGTGATAAGGGAGAGGGAGTGTGTGGGAGAGGCGTGATAAGGCGGAGGGAGTGTGTCGTAGGGGCGTGATAAGGGAGAGGGAGTGTGTCGGAGAGGCGTGATAAGTAAGAGGGAGTGTGTCGGAGAGGCGTGATAAGGGGGAGGGAGTGTGTCGGAGAGGAGGGGAGGGAGGCCGGAGAGGCGGATAAGGGGAGGGAGGTGTGAGAGAGGCGTGATAAGGGGAGGGAGTCGGAGAGGCGTGATAAGGGGAGGGAGGAAGCCGGAGAGGTGGATAAGGGGAGGGAGGTGGAGAGGCGTGATGATAAGGGAGGGAGTGTGGAGAGGCGGATAAGGGGAGGAGGCAATGGAGAGGCGTGATAAGGGAGGGAGGAGCGGAGAGGCGTGGATAAGGGGGAGGAGGTTGAGAGGTGTGATAAGGGGAGGGAGGGTCGGAGAGGCGTGATAAGGGGGAGGGAGGAGAAAGTGATGTCGGAGAGGCAGGATAAGGGGAGGGAGTCGGAGAGGCGTGATAAGGGGGAGGGAGTGAGGCCAGGAGGAGGATAAGGGGAGGGAGGTGTCGGGAGGCGTGATAAGGGGAGGAGTGTGAGAGGCGTGATAAGGGGAGGAGGAGTCGGTGAGGCGGATAAGGGGAGGGAGGTGTCGGAGAGGCGGATAAGGGGAGGGAGGTGTCAGGAGGATAAGGGGAGGAGGTGGTGGAGAGGCGTGATAAGGGGAGGGAGGTACGGAGAGGCTTGATAAGGGGAGGAGGAGTCAGGAGAGGGCGTGATAAGGGAGGAGGTCGAGAGGCGTGATAAGGGGAGGAGTGTCGGAGAGGCGTGATAAGGGGAGGGAGGTGTCGAGAGGCGTGATAAGGGGAGGAGTGTGTTCGAGAGGCGTGATAAGGGGAGAGGAGGTCGGAGAGGCGTGGATAAGGGGGAGGAGGTCGGGAGGGAGGGCTTGGAGACAGGTGATAATATGGAGGGAGGTAATGGTAGGCGTGATAAGGGGAGGGAGTGTGTCGGAGAGGCGTGATAAGTAAGAGGGAGTGTGTCGGAGAGGCGTGATAAGGCGGAGGGAGTGTGTCGGGGAGACGTGATAAGGGAGAGGGAGTGTGTCGGAGAGGCGTGATAAGGCGGAGGGAGTGTGTCGTAGGGGCGTGATAAGGGGGAGGGAGTGTGTCGGAGAGGCGTGATAAGGCGGAGGGAGGTGGAGAGGCGTGATAAGGGGAGGAGTGTAAGTCGACAGGCGTGATAAGGGGGAGGGAGTGTGTCGGAGAGGCGTGATAAGGCGGAGGGAGTGTGTCGTAGTGGCGTGATAAGGGGGAGGGAGTGTGTCGGAGAGGCGTGATAAGGCGGAGGGAGTGTGTCGGAGAGGCGTGATAAGGGAGAGGAGGTGTCGGAGAGGAATGATAAGGGGAGGGAGTGTGTCGGAGAGGATAAGGGGAGGAGGTGTCGGAGAGGCGGGATAAGGGGGAGGGAGTGTGTCGGAGAGGCGGATAAGGGGGAGGAGTGTTGGAGAGGTGGATAAGGGGAGGAGGTGTCGGAGAGGCGTGATAAGGGGAGGGAGGTCGGAGAGGCGTGATAAGGGGAGGGAGGGATGGAGAGGCGTGATATGGGGGAGGGAGTGGAGAGGCGTGATAAGGGGAGGGAGGAGAGAGGTGATAAGTGGAGTAAAATGGAGAGGCGTGATAAGGGGGAGGGAGTGTGTCGGAGAGGCGTGATAAGGGGTAGGGAGTGTGTCGGAGAGGCGTGATAAGGGTGCGGGAGGGGGTCGGAGAGGCGTTATAAGGGGAGGGAGGCATGGAGAGGCGTGATAAGGGGAGGAGGTGTCGGAGAGGCGTGGATAAGGGGGAGGGAGGTGGAGAGGAAGGGGGAGAGGTGATAAGGGGAGGGAGGTCGAGAGGCGTGATAAGGGGAGGGAGGTGGAGAGGCGTGATAAGGGGAGGGAGGGAGAGGCGTGATAAGGGAGAGGGAGTGTGTCGGAGAGGCGTGATAAGTAAGAGGGAGTGTGTCGGAGAGGCGTGATAAGGCGGAGGGAGTGTGTCGTAGGGGCGTGATAAGGGGGAGGGAGTGTCGGAGAGGCGTGATAAGGGGAGGAGGTCAGAGAGGCGTGAAAAGGGAGAGGGAGTGTGTAGGAGAGGCGTGATAAGGGGAGGGAGGTGTCGGAGAGGCGTGGATAAGGGGAGGGAGTGTGTCGGAGAGGCGTGGATAAGGGGAGGGAGTGTGTTGAGAGGCGTGATAAGGGGAGGAGGGAGGCGGAGAGGCGTGATAAGGGGAGGAGGTGTCGGAGAGGCGTGATAAGGGGAGAGGAGGATAAGGGGAGGGAGGTGGGAGAGGCGTGATAAGGAGGGAGGTGTCGCAGTGGCGTGATCAGGGGGAGGGAGTGTGGCTGAGAGGCGTGAGAAGGGGGAGGGAGGTGGGAGAGGCGTGATAATGGGGAGAGAGTGTGTCGGTGAGGCGTAATAAGGGGAGGAGGCATCGGATAGGCGTGATAAGGGGGTGGGAGTGTGTCGGTGAGGATGGGATAAGGGGGAGGGAGGTGTGAGAGGCGTGATAAGGGGAGGGAGTGTGTCGGAGAGGCGGATAAGGGGAGGGAGTGTGGAGAGGCGTGATAAGGGGAGGGAGGTCAGAGAGGCGGATAAGGGGAGGGAGTGTCGAGAGGCGTGATAAGGGGAGGGAGGTCGAGAGGCGAGATAAGGGGAGGGAGGTGTCGGAGAGGCGGATAAGGGGAGGGAGGTGGAGAGGCGGATAAGGGGAGGGAGGTGTCGGAGAGGCGTGATAAGGGGGAGGGAGTGTGTCGTAGAGGAGTGATAAGGGAGAGGGAGTGCGTCGGGGAGGCATGATAAGGGGAGGGAGGTGTCGGGAGGCGTGATAAGGGGGAGGGGAAGTCGAGGCGTGATAAGGGGAGGGAGGTGTCGAGAGGCGGATAAGGGGAGGAGTGTGTCGGAGAGGCGTGATAAGGGGAGAGGAGGGAGGCGAGAGGCGTGATAAGGGGAGGGAGGTGTCAGAGAGGCGTGATAAGGGGCGGGAGTGTGTCGGAGTGGCGTGATAAGGGGGAGGGAGTGTCATGGAGAGGCGTGATAAGGGGAGGGAGGTGGAGAGGCGTGATAAGGGGAGGGAGGCGAGAGGCGGATAAGGGGAGGGAGGTCTCGGAGAGGCGTGATAAGGGGAGGGAGGTGTCGGAGAGGCGTGAGGGGAGGAAGGAGAGGCGGATAAGGGGGAGGAGTGTGAGAGGCGTGATAAGGGCGAGGGAGTGTGTCGTAGATGCGTGATAAGGGAGGGAGGTGTCGAGAGGCGTGATAAGGGGAGGGAGTGTCGAGAGGCGGATAAGGGGAGGGAGTGTGTCGAGAGGCGTGATAAGGGGAGGGAGTGTGTCGGAGAGGCGTGATAAGGGGAGGGGAGTGTGTCAGAGGCGTGATAAGGGGAGGGAGGTCGAGAGGCGGATAAGGGGGAGGAGTGTCGGAGAGGCGTGATAAGGGGAGGAGGGAGGAGAGGCGTGATAAGGGGGAGGGAGTATGTCGGAGAGGCGTGATAAGGAGAGGGAGTGTTTCGGAGAGGAGTGATAAGGGGGAGGGAGTGTCGGAGAGGCGTGATAAGGGGAGGGAGGTGTCGAGAGGCGTGATAAGGGGGAGGGAAGGAGAGGCGTGATAAGGGGAGGGAGTGTATCGGAGAGGCGTGATAAGGGGAGGGAGTGTATCGGAGAGGCGTGATAAGGGGAGGGAGTGTATCGGAGAGGCGTGATAAGGGGAGGGAGTGTGTCGGAGAGGCGTGATAAGGGGAGGAGGTGTGAGAGGCGTGATAAGGGGAGGGAGGTGTCGGAGAGGCGTGATAAGGGGGAGGAGTGTGTCGGAGAGGCGTGATAAGGGGAGAGGGAGTGTCGGAGAGGCGTGATAAGGGGAGGAGTGTGTCGGAGTGGCGTGATAAGGGGAGGGAGTGTGTCGGAGAGGCGTGATAAGGGGGGGGAGGTGTCGAGAGGCGGATAAGGGGAGGGAGGTGTCGGAGAGGCGTGATAAGGGGAGGAGTGTCGGAGAGGCGGATAAGGGGAGGGAGTGTGGAGAGGCGTGATAAGGGGAGGGAGTGTGTCGGAGAGGCGTGATAAGGGGAGGGAGGTGTCGGAGAGGCGTGATAAGGGGAGGAGGTGGAGAGGCGTGATAAGGGGAGGGAGTGTGTCGGAGAGGCGTGATAAGGGGAGGAGGTGGGGAGTGGCGTGATAAGGGGAGGGAGTGTGTCGGAGAGGCGTGATAAGGGGAGGGAGTGTGTCGGAGATGCGTGCTAAGGGGAGGGAGGTGTGAGAGGCGTGATAAGGGGGAGGGAGGCCGAGAGGCGTGATAAGGGGAGGGAGTGTGTCGGAGAGGCGTGATAAGGGGAGGGAGTGTGTCGGAGAGGCGTGATAAGGAGGGGAGGGAGTGTGTCGAGAGGCGTGATAAGGGGGAGGGAGGTGTCGGAGAGGCGTGATAAGGGGAGGGAGGTGTCGGAGAGGCGGATAAGGGGGAGGGAGGGTGTCGAGAGGCGTGATAAGGGGAGGAGGTGTCGAGAGGCGTGATAAGGGGAGGGAGTGGTCGGAGAGGCGTGATAAGGGGAGGAGGTCGGAGAGGCGTGATAAGGGGAGGGAGTGTCGGAGAGGCGTGATAAGGGGAGGAGGTGTCGGATAGGCGTGATAAGGGGAGGGAGTGTGTCGGAGAGGCGTGATAAGGGGAGGAGGTGTCGGAGAGGCGTGATAAGGGGAGGGAGGTGTGGAGAGGCGTGATAAGGGGAGGGAGGTGTCGGAGAGGCGTGATAAGGGGAGGAGGTGTCGGAGAGGCGTGGATAAGGGGAGGGAGTGTGTCGGGAGAGGCGTGATAAGGGGAGGAGTGTGTCGGAGAGGCGTGATAGGGGAGGGAGGTTGGAGAGGCGTGATAAGGGGAGGGAGGTGTCGGAGAGGCGTGATAAGGGGAGGGAGGTGTCGGAGAGGCGTGATAAGGGGAGGGAGGTGTCGGAGAGGCGTGATAAGGGGAGGGAGGTGTCGAGAGGCGTGATAAGGGGAGGGAGGTGTCGGAGAGGCGTGATAAGGGGAGGGAGGTGTCGGAGAGGCGTGATAAGGGGAGGGAGTGTGTCGGAAAGGCGTGATAAGGAAGAGGGAGTCTTTGGGAGAGGCGTGATAAGGGGGAGGGAGTGTGTCGGAGAGGCGTGATAAGGGGGAGGGAGTGTGTCGTATAGCCGTGATAAGGGGGAGGGAGTGTGTCGTATAGCCGTGATAAGGGGGAGGGAGTGTGTCGGAGAGGCGTGATAAGGGGGAGGGAGTGTCTCGTAGGGGCGAGATAAGGGGGAGGGAGTGTGTCGGAGAGGCGTGATAAGGGAGACGGAGTTTGTCGGAGAGGCGTAATAAGGGGGAGGGAGTGTGTCGGAGAGGCGTGATAAGGGGGAGGGAGTGTGTCGGAGAGGCGTGATAAGGGGGAGGTCGGAGAGGCGTGATAAGGGGAGGAGTGCCGGAGAGGCGTGATAAGGGGAGAGGGGAGGGAGGTGTCGGAGAGGCGTGATAATAGGGAGGGAGTGTGTCGGAGAGGCGTGATAAGGGGGAGGAGATCGGAGAGGCGGATAAGGGGAGGGAGGTGTCGGAGAGGCGTGATAAGGGGAGGGAGGTGTCGAGAGGCGTGATAAGGGGAGGGAGTGTGTCGGAGAGGCGTGATAAGGGGAGGAGGAGGTCAGAGGCGTGATAAGGGGAGGGAGTGTGGAGAGGCGTGATAAGGGGAGGGAGGAGTCGAGAGGCGTGATAAGGGGAGGGAGGCCGGAGAGGCGTGATAAGGGGAGGAGGTGTCGGAGAGGCGTGATAAGGGGAGGGAGGTGCGGAGAGGCGGATAAGGGGAGAGGAGTGTGTCGGAGAGGCGTGATAAGGGGAGGGAGGTGTCGGAGAGGCGTGATAAGGGGGAGGGAGGTGGAGAGGCGTGATAAGGGGGAGGGAGATCGGAGAGGCGTGATAAGGGGAGGGAGGTGTCGGAGAGGCGGATAAGGGGAGAGGGAGTGTCGGAGAGGCGTGATATGGGGGAGGGAGGTGTCGGAGAGGCGTGATAAGGGGAGGGAGTGTGTCGGAGAGGCGTGATAAGGGAGAGGGAGTGTGTCGGAGAGGCGTGATAAGGGCGAGGGAGTGTGTCGGAGAGGCGTGATAAGGGAGAGGGAGTGTGTCGGAGAGGCGTGATAAGGGGGATGGAGTGTGTCGGAGAGGCGTGATAAGGAGAGGGAGTGTGTCGGAGAGGCGTGATAAGGAGAGGGAGTGTGTCGGAGAGGCGTGATAAGGAGAAGGAGTGTCGGAGAGGCGTGATAAGGGGGAGGGAGTGTGTCGGAGAGGCGTGATAAGGGGGAGGGAGTGTGTCGGAGAGGCGTGATATAGGAGAGGGAGTGTTGTGCGGAGGCGTGATAAGGGGGAGAGAGTGTGTCGGAGAGGCGTGATAAGGGGGAGAGAGTGTGTCGGAGAGGCGTGATAAGTGGGAGGGAGGTCGGAGAGGCGTGATAAGGGGAGGGAGGTGTCGAGAGGCGTGATAAGGGGAGGGAGGTGTCGGAGAGGCGGATAAGGGGGAGGAGTGTCGAGAGGCGTGATAAGGGGAGGAGGTCGGAGAGGCGTGATAAGGGGGAGAGAGTGTGTCGGAGAGGCGTAATAAGGGGGAGAGAGTGTGTCGGAGAGGCGTGATAAGGGGGAGAGAGTGTGTCGGAGAGGCGTAATAAGGGGGAGAGAGTGTCGGAGAGGCGTGATAATGGGGAGGAGAGGTGTCGGAGAGGCGTGATAAGGGGGAGGGAATCTCGGAGAGGCGTGATAATGGGGAGGGAGTGTGTCGGAGAGGCGTGATAAGGGGAGGAGGTGTCGGAGAGGCGGATAAGGGGGAGGAGGTTGGAGAGGCGGATAAGGGGAGGAGGTGTCGGAGAGGCGGATAAGGGGAGAGGGAGTGTCAGAGAGGCGTGATAAGGGGAGGAGGTGTCGGAGAGGCGTGATAAGGGGAGGGAGGTGTCGGAGAGGCGTGATAAGGGGAGGAGTGTGTCGGAGAGGCGGATAAGGGGAGGAGTGTGTCGGAGAGGCGGATAAGGGGGAGGGAGTGTCGGAGAGGCGTGATAAGGGGCGGAGTGTGGGAGAGGCGTGCTAAGGGTAGGGAGTGTGTCGGAGAGGTGTGATAAGGGAAGGGAGTGTGGCGGAGAGGCGTGATAAGGGAGAGGTGTGTCGGAGAGGCGTGATAAGGGGAGGGAGGTGTGGAGAGGCGTGATAAGGGGAGGGAGGTGTCGAGAGGCGTGATAAGGGGAGGAGGTGTCGGAGAGGCGTGATAAGGGGAGGAGTGTGGAGAGGCGTGATAAGGGGAGGAGTGTGTCGGAGAGGCGTGATAAGGGGAGGGAGGTGTCGGAGAGGCGTGATAAGGGGAGGGAGGGAGAGTGATAAGGGGAGGGAGGTGTCGGAGAGGCGTGATAAGGGGAGGGAGGTGTCGGAGAGGCGTGATAAGGGGAGGGGAGTGTCGGAGAGGCGTGATAAGGGGAGGGAGGTGTCGGAGAGGCGTGATAAGGGGAGGGAGGTGTCGAGAGGCGTGATAAGGGGGAGGAGTGTCGAGAGGCGTGATAAGGGGAGGGAGTGTGTTTGAGGCGTGATAAGGGGAGGAGTGTGTCGGAGAGGCGTGATAAGGGGGAGGAGTGTCGGAGAGGCGTGATAAGGGGAGGGAGGTGTCGAGAGGCGTGATAAGGGGAGGAGTGTGTCGGAGAGGCGTGATAAGGGGAGGGAGGTGGGAGAGGCGGATAAGGGGGAGGGAGTGTCGGAGAGGCGTGATAAGGGGAGGGAGTGTCGGAGAGGCGTGATAAGGGGAGGAGGTGTCGAGAGGCGTGATAAGGGGAGGGAGGTGTCGGAGAGGCGTGATAAGGGGAGGGAGTGTCGGAGAGGTGATAAGGGAGGGAGTGTGTCGGAGAGGCGTGATAAGGGGAGGGAGTGTGTCGAGAGGCGTGATAACGGGGAGGGAGTGTGTCGAGAGGCGTGCAAACGGGGAGGGAGTGTGGCGGAGAGGCGTGATAAAGGGGAGGGAGTGTGTCGGAGAGGCGAGATAAAGGGGAGGGAGTGTGTCGGAGAGGCGTGATAAAGGGGAGGGAGTGTGGCGGAGAGGCGTGATAAAGGGGAGGGAGTGAGTCGGAGAGGCGTAATAAGGGGAGGAAGTGTCGGAGAGGCGTGATAAGTGGGAGGGAGTGTGTCGGAGAGGCGTGATAAGGGGAGGAGGTGTCGGAGAGGCGTGATAACGGGGAGGGAGTGTCGGAGAGGCGTGATAAGGGGAGTGTGTCGGAGAGGCGTGATAAGGGGAGGGAGTGTATCGGAGAGGCGTGATAAGGGGAGGGAGTGTGTCGAGAGGCGTGATAAGGGGAGGGAGGTGGAGAGGCGTGATAAGGGGAGGGAGTGTCGGAGAGGCGTGATAAGGGGGAGGAGGTGTCGGAGAGGCGTGATAAGGGTAGGGAGTGTGTCGGAGAGGCGTGATAAGGGAGAGGCGTGATAAGGGGGAGGGAGTGTGTCGGAGAGGCGTGATAAGGAGAAGGAGTGTCGGAGAGGCGTGATAAGGTGGAGGGAGTGTGTCGGAGAGGCGTGATAAGGGGAACTGAGTGTGTCGGAGAGGCGTGATAAGGCAGAGGGAGTGTCTAGGAGTGATAAGGGAGAGGGAGTATTGCGGAGAGGCGTGATAAGGGGTAGGGAGTGTGTCGGAGAGGCGTGATAAGGGAGACGGAGTGTGTCGGAGAGGCGTGATAGGGGAGGGGAGGAGCGTCGGAGGGGCGTGATAAGGGGGAGGGAGTGTGTCGGAGAGGCGTGATAAAGGGGAGGGAGAGGCGTGATAAGGGAGGAGGAGGTCGGAGAGGAGTGATAAGGGGGAGGGAGTGTATCGGAGAGGAGTGATAAGGGGAGTTAGTGTGGCGGAGAGGCTTGATAAGGGAGAGGAAGTGTATCGGAGAGGCGTGATAGGGATGAGGGAGAGTCTCGGAGAGGCGTGACACGGGGAGGGCGTGTGGCAGAGAGGCGTGATAACGGCGAGGGAGTGTGTCGGAGAGGCGTGATAAGGGGGAGGGAGTGTGTCGGAGAGGCGTGATAAAGGGAGGGAGTGTGTCGGAGAGGCGTGATAAGGGAGGGAGGTGTCGGAGAGGCGTGATAAGGGGAGGGAGTGTGTCGGAGAGGCGTGATAAGGGGAGGGAGGTGTCGGAGAGCGTGATAAGGGGAGGGAGTGTGTCGAGAGGCGTGATAAGGGGGAGGGAGTGTGTCGGAGAGGCGAGATAAAGGGGAGGGAGTGTGGTGGAGAGGCGAGATAAAGGGGAGGGAGTGTGTCGGAGAGGCGAGATAAAGGGGAGGGAGTGTGTCGGAGATGCGTGATAAGGGGGAGGGAGTGTGTCGGAAAGGCGTGATAAGGGAAAGTGAGTGTGTTGGAGAGGCGTGATAAAGGGAGGGAGTGTGTCGGAGAGGCGTGATAAGGGGGAGGGAGTGTGTCGGGGAGGCGTGATAAAGGGAGGGAGTGTGTCGGAGAGGCGTGATAAAGGGAGGGAGTGTGTCGGGGAGGCGTGATAAGGGGGGAGGAGTGTGTCGGAGAGGCGTGATAAGGGGGGGGAAGTGTGTCGGAGAGGCGTGATAAGGGAGACGGAGTGTGTCGGAGAGGCGTGATAAGGGGGAAGGAGTGTGTCGGAGAGGCGTGATAAGGGGGAGGGAGTGTGTCGGAGAGGCGTGATAATGGGGAGGGAGTGTGGCGGAGAGGCGAGATAAAGGGGAGGAGGTTGAGAGGCGTGATAAGGGGGAGGGAGTGTGTCGGGGAGGCGTGATAAGGGAGAGGGAGTGTGTCGGAGAGGCGTGATAAGGGGAGGGAGTGTATCGGAGAGGCGTGATAAGGGAGAGGGAGTGTATCGGAGAGGCGTGATAAGGGGAGGGAGTGTATCGGAGAGGCGTGATAAGGGGAGGGCATGTGTCGGAGAGGCGGGATAAGGGGAGGGAGTGTGTCGAGAGGCGTGATAAGGGGAGGGAGGTGTGGAGAGGCGTGATAAGGGGGAGGAGGTGTCGGAGAGGCGTGATAAGGGGAGGAGTGTGGAGAGGCGTGATAAGGGGAAGGGAGTGTGTCGCAGAGGCGTGATAAGGGGAGGAGGTGTCGGAGAGGCGTGATAAGGGGAGAGTGTCGGAGAGGCGTGATAAGGGAGAGGGAGTGTGTCGGAGAGGCGTGATAAAGGGAGGGAGTGTGTCGGAGAGGCGTGATAAGGGGGAGGGAGTGTGTCGGAGAGGCGTGATAAAGGGAGGGAGTGTGTCGGAGAGGCGTGATAAAGGGAGGGTGTCGGAGAGGCGTGATAAGGGGGAGGGAGTGTGTCGGAGAGGCGTGATAAGGCGGAGGGAGTGTGTCGTAGGGGCGTGATAAGGGGGAGGAGGTGGAGAGGCGTGATAAGGGGAGGGAGTGTGTCGGAGAGGCGTGATAAGGGGAGGAGAGGTCGGAGAGGCGTGATAAGGGGGAGGGAGTGTCGGAGAGGCGTGATAAGGGGAGGGAGGTGTCGGAGAGGCGTGATAAGGGGGAGAGTTTCAGAGAGGCGTGATAAGGGGGAGAGTGTGTCGGAGAGGCGTGATAAGGAGGAGGGAGTGTGTCGGAGAGGCGTGATAAGGAGGAGGGAGTGTGTCGGAGAGGCGTGATAAGGGGGAGGGAGTGTGTCGGAGAGGCGTGATAAGGAGAGGGAGTGTGTCGGAGAGGCGTGATAAGGGGGAGGGAGTGTGTCGGAGAGGCGTGATAAGGGGGAGGGAGTGTGTCGGAGGCGAGATAAGGAGGAGGGAGTGTGTCGGAGGCGAGATAAGGGGGAGGGAGTGTGTCGGAGAAGCGTCATAAGGCGGAGGGAGTGTGTCGGAGAGGCGTGATAAGGGAGAGGGAGTGTGTGGGAGAAGTGTGATGAGACGGAGGGAGTGTGTCGGAGAGGCGTGATAAGGAAGAGGGAGTATTTGGGAGAGGCGTTATAAGGGGGAGGGAGTGTGTCGGAGAGGCGTGATAAAGGAGAGGGAGTGTGTCGGAGAGGCGTGATAAGGGAGAGGAGGTGTCGGAGATGCGTGATAAGGGGGAGGGATGGTGTCGGAGAGGCGTGATAAGGAGGAGATAGTGTATCGGGGAGGCGTGATAAGGGGGGGAGTGTGTCGGAGAGGCGTGATAAGGGGAGGAGTGTGTCGAGAGGCGTGATAAGGGGAGGGAGGTGTCGGAGAGGCGTGATAAGGGGAGGAGTGTGTCGGAGAGGCGTGATAAGGGAGAGAGAGTGTGGGAGAATCGTGATAAGGGGGAGGGAGTGTGTCGGAGAGGCGTGATAAGGGGAGGAGGTCGGAGAGGCGTGATAAGGGGAGGGAGGTGTCGGAGAGGCGTGATAAGGGGAGGGAGGTGTCGGAGAGGCGTGATAAGGGGAGGAGTGTGTCGGAGAGGCGTGATAAGGGGAGGGAGGTGTCGGAGAGGCGTGATAAGGGGGAGGGAGGTGTCGGATAGGCGTGATAAGGGGGTGGGAGTGTTTCGTAGTGGCGTGATAAAGGGGAGGGAGTGTGTCGGAAAGGCGCGATAAGGGGGGGAGTGTGTCGGAGAGGCGTGATAAGGGGGAGGGAGTGAGTCGGAGAAGCGTGATAAGGGGGAGGGAGTGAGTCGGAGAGGCGTGATAAGGGGAGGAGGGTGTCGGAGAGGCGTGATAAGGGTAGGGGAGGAGTGTCGGAGAGGCGTGATAAGGGTAGGGAGAGTGTCGGACGGGTGTGATAGGGGAGGGGAGGAGCGTCGGAGGGGCGTGATAAGGGGGAGGGAGTGTGTTGGAGAGGCGTGATAAGGGAGACGGAGTGTGTCGGAGAGGCGTGATAAGGGAGACGGAGTGTGTTGGAGAGGCGTGATAAGGGGGAGGGAGTGTGTTGGAGAGGCGAGATAAAGGGGAGGGAGTGTGTCGCAGAGGCGTGATAAGGGAGTGTGTCGGAGAGGCGTAATAAGGGGGAGGGAGTGTGTCGGAGAGGCGTGATAAGGGGGAGGGAGGGAGTCGGAGAAGCGTGATAAGGGGGAGGGAGTGAGTCGGAGAGGCGTGATAAGGGGAGGGAGTGTCGGAGAGGCGTGATAAGGGGAGGAGGTGGAGAGGCGTGATAAGGAGGGAGTGTGTCGGAGAGGCGTGATAAGGGGAGGAGTGTGTCGGAGAGGCGTGATAAGGGGAGGGAGTCGGAGAGGCGTGATAAGGGAGGGAGGTGGGAGAGGCGTGATAAGGGGAGGAGGTGTGTCGGAGAGGCGTGATAAGGGGGAGGAAGTGTGTCGGAGAGGCGTGATAAGGGGGAAGGAGTGTGTCGGAGAGGCGTGATAAGGGAGAGGGAGTGTGTCGGAGAGGCGTGATAAGAGGGAGGGAGTGTGTCGGAGAGGCGTGATAAAGGGAGGGAGTGTGTCGGAGAGGCGTGATAAGGGGGAGGAGAGGAGTGTCGGAGGGGCGTGATAGGGGAGGAGTGTCGGAGGGGCGTGATAGGGGAGGGGAGGAGTGTCGGAGGGGCGTGATAGGTGAGGGGAGGAGTGTCGGAGAGGCGTGATAAGAGAGGAATGTGTCGGAGAGGCGTGATAAGGATGAGGGAGTGTGTCGGAGAGGCGTGATAAGTGGGAGGAAGTGTGTCGGAGAGGCGTGATAAGGGGGAGGGAGTGTGTCGGAGAGGCGTGATAAGTGGGAGGAAGTGTCGGAGAGGCGTGATAAGGGGGAGGGAGTGTCGGAGAGGCGTGATAAAGGGAGGGAGTGTGTCGGAGAGGCGTGATAAGGGGAGGGAGTGTGTCGGAGATGCGTGAGGGGGGAGGAGTGTCGGAGAGGCGTGATAAGGGGAGGAGGTGTCGGAGAGGCGTGATAAGGGGAGGGAGTGTGGAGAGGCGTGATAAGGGCGAGGGAGTCTGTCGGAGAAGCGTGATAAGGGGGATGGAGTGTGTCGGAGAGGCGTGATAAGGGGGAGGTAGTGTGTCGGAGAGGCGTGATAAGGGGGAGGGAGTGTCCGAGAGGCGTGATAAGGGGAGGGAGAGGTCGGAGAGGCGTGATAAGGGGAGGGAGGTGTCGGAGAGGCGTGATAAGGGGAGGGAGGTCGGAGAGGCGTGATAAGGGGAGGAGTGTGTCGGAGAGGCGTGATAAGGGGAGGAGTGTGTCGGAGAGTGATAAGGGGAGGGAGGTGGAGAGGCGTGATAAAGGGGAGGGAGTGTGTCGGAGAGGCGTGATAAGGGGGAGGGAGGGTGTCGGAGAGGCGGGATAAGGGGAGGAGGTGTCGGAGAGGCGTGATAAGGGGAGGGAGTGTGGAGAGGCGTGATAAGGGGGAGGGAGTGTCGGAGATGCGTGATAAGGGTGAGGGAGTGTGTCGGAGGGGCGTGATAAAGGGGAGGGATTGTGTCGGCGAGGAGTGATAAGGGAGAGGGAGTCTCGGAGAGGCGTGATAAGGGGGAGGGAGTGTGTCGGAGAGGCGTGATAAGGGGAAGGGAGTGTGTCGGAGAGGCGTGATAAGGGGGAGGGAGTGTCGGAGAGGCGTGATAAGGGGGAGGGAGTGTGCGGGAGAGGCGTGATAAGGGGGAGGGAGTGTGGTGGAGAGGCGAGATAAAGGGGAGGGAGTGTGGCGGAGAGGCGAGATAAAGGGGAGGGAGTGTGGCGGAGAGGCGAGATAAAGGGGAGGGAGGTGTGAGAGGCGTGATAAGGGGGCGGGAGTGTGTCAGAGAGGCGTGATAAGGGGGAGGGAGAGTGTCGGAGAGGCGTGATAAGGGGGAGGGAGTGTGTCGGAGAGGCGTGATAAGGGGGAGGGAGTGTGTCGGAGAGGCGTGATAAGGGGGAGGGAGTGTGTCGGAGAGGCGTGATAAGGGGGAGGGAGTGTGTCGGAGAGGCGTGATAAGGGGGAGGGAGTGTGTCGGAGAGGCGTGATAGGGGAGGGAGTGTGTCGGAGAGGCGTGATACGGGGAAGGGAGTGTCTGAGAGGCGTGATAAGTGGGAGCAAGTGTGTCGGATAGGCGTGCTAAGGGGAGGGAGGTGTGGAGAGGCGTGATAAGGGAGAGGAGTGTGTCGGAGAGGCGTGATTAGGGGAGGGATTGTGTCGGAAAGGAGAGATAATTGGAGGGAGTGTGTCGGAGAGGCGTGATAAGGAGAGGGAGTGTGTCGGAGAGGCGTGATAAGGGGGAGGGAGTGTGTCGGAGAGGCGTGATAAGTGGGAGGAAGTGTGTCGGAGAGGCGTGATAAGGGGGAGGGAGTGGGTCGGAGAGGCGTGATAAGGGGGAGGGAGTGTGTCGGAGAGGCGTGATAAGGGGAGGGAGTGTGTCGGAGAGGCGTGATAAGGGAGGGAGTGTGTCGGAGAGGCGTGAAATGGAGAGGGAGTGCGTCGGAGAGGCGTGATAAAGGGAGGGAGTTTGTCGGAGAGGCGTGATAAGGGGAGGGAGTGTGTCGGAGAGGCGTGATAAAGGGAGGAGGTGTCGGAGAGGCGTGATAAGGGGAGGAGTGATT
Source organism: Eriocheir sinensis (assembly GCF_024679095.1). NCBI lineage: Eukaryota > Metazoa > Arthropoda > Malacostraca > Decapoda > Varunidae > Eriocheir > Eriocheir sinensis. The sequence continues at coordinate 23,333 of NW_026110504.1, forward strand.
AGAGAGGCGTGATAAGGAGAAGGAGTGTGTCGGAGAGGCGTGATAAGTTGGAGGGAGAGTGTCGGAGAGTCGTGATAAGGGGGAGGGAGGTGTCGGAGAGGCGTGATAAGGGGAGGGAGGAGTCGGAGAGGAGTGATAAGGGGAGTTAGTGTGTCGGAGAGGCTTGATAAGGGGGAGGAAGTGTATCGGATAGGCGTGATAAGGGGGAGGGAGTGTGTCGGAGAGGCGTGATAAGTTGGAGGGAGTGTGTCGGAGAGGCGTGATAAGGGGGAGGGAGTTTGTCGGAGAGGCGTGATAAGGAGAGGGAGTGTGTCGGAGAGGCGTGATAAGGAGAGGGAGTGTTTCGGAGAGGCGTGATAAGGTGGAGGGAGTGTGTCGGAGAGGCGTGATAAGGGGGAGGGAGGGTGTCGGAGAGGCGTGATAAGGGGAGTTGGTGTGGCGGAGAGGCGTGATAAGGGGGAGGAAGTGTGTCGGAGAGGCGTGATAAGAGGAAGTGTGTCGGAGAGGCGTGATAAGGGGGAGGGAGTGTGTCGGAGACTCGGAGAGGCGTGATAAGGGGGAGGGAGTGTGTCGGAGAGGCGTGATAAGGGGGAGGGAGTGTGTCGGAGAGGCTTGATAAGACAGGGTGACAGGGAAGGGATTGGGTGGCTGGCAGGTTGACAGGGAAGGGTTTGGGTAGCTGGGATGGTGACAGGGAATGGTTTGGATGGCTGGCAGGGTGACAGTGAAGGGTCCGGTTTGCTGGCAGGATGACAGGGAAGGGTTTGATTGACTGGCAGGGTGACAGGGAAGGGTTTGGGTGGGTATCAGGGTGACAGGGAACGGTTTGGGTGGTTGGCAGGGTGACAGGGAAGGTTTTGGGTGGTTGGCAGGGTGACAGGGAAGAGTTTGGGTGGCTGGCAGGGTGACAGGGAAGGGTTAGGGTGGCTGACATGATGACAGGAAAGGGTTTGGGAGGCTGGCAGAGTGACAGGGAATGGTTTTTGTGGCTGGCAGGATGACAGGGAAGGGTTTGGGTGACTGACAGGGTGACAGGGAAAGGTTTGAGTGGGTGGCAGGGTGACAGGGAAGGGTTTGGGTGGCTGGCAGGGTGACAGGGAAGGGTTTGTGTGGCTGGCAGGATGACAGGGAAGGGTTTGGGTGACTGGCAGGGTGACAGGGAAAGGTTTGAGTGGGTGGCAGGGTGACAGGGAAGGGTTTGGGTGGCTGGCAGGGTGACAGGGAAGGGTTTGAGTGGCTGGCAGGGTGACAAGGAAAGGTTTTCGTGGCTGGCAGGGTGACAAGGAAGGTTTTGAGTTGCTGGCAGGGTGACAAGGAAGGTTTTGAGTGGCTGGCAGGGTGACAGGGAAGGGTTTCAGTGGCTGGCACGGTGACAGGGAAGAGTTTGGGTGGCTGGCAGGGTGACATGGAAGATTTTGGGTGGCTGGCAGGGTAAAAGGGAAGGGTTTGATTGGCTGGCAGGGTGACAGGGAAGAATTTGAGTGGCTGGCAGGGTGACAAGGAAGGGTTGGAGTAGCTAGCAATGAGACAGGGAAGGGTTTGAGTGGCTGGCAGGGTGACAGGGAGTGGTTTGAGTGGCTGGCAGGGTAACAGTGAAGGGTTTGAGTGGGTGGCAGGGTGACAGTGAAGGGTTTGAGTGGCTGGCAGGCTGACAGGGAAGGATTTGGGTGGCTGGCAGGGTGACTGGGTAGGGTTTGGGTGGCTGTCAGGGTGACAGGGAAGGGTTTGTGTGGTTGGCAGGGTGACAGGGAAGGGTTTGAGTGGCTGGCAGAGTGATAGGGAAGGGTTTGGGTGCCTGGTAGGGTGACAGGGAAGGGTTTGAGTGGCTGGCAGGGTGACAGGAAAGGTTTGGGGTAGCTGGCAGGATGATAGGGAAGGGTTTGGGTGGCTGGTAGGGTGACAGGGAATGGTTTTTGTGGTTGACAGGGTGACAGGGAAGGGTTTGTGGCTGGCAGAATGATAGGGAAGGGTTTGAGTGGCTGGCAGGGTGACAAGAACGGGTTTGGGTGGCTGGCAGAGTGACAGGGAAGGGTTTGGATGGCTGGCAGGGCGAGAAGGGTTTGAGTGGCTGCCACGGTGACAGGGAAGGGTTTGGGGTGCTGGTAGGTTGACAGGGAAGGGTTTGGGTGGCTGGCAGGGTGACAGGGAAGGGTTTGGGTAGCAGGCAGGGTAACAGGGAAGGGTTTGAGTGGCTGGCAGGGTGACAGGGAAGGGTTTGAGTGGCTGGCAAGGTGACAAGGAAGGGTTTGAGTGGCTGGCAGGGTAACAGGGAAGGGTTTGAGTGGCTGGCAGGGTGACAGGGAAGGGTTTGAGTGGCTGGCAAGGTGACAAGGAAGGGTTTGAGTGGCTGGCAGGGTAACGGAAGGGTTTGAGTGGCTGGCAGTGTGATAGGGAAGGGTTTGAGGGGCTGGCAGGGTGACAGGGAAGGGTTGGAGTGGCTGCCAGGGTGACAGGGAAGGGTTTTGGTGGCTGGGAGGGTGACGGAAGGGTTTGGGTGGCTGGCAGGGTGGCAGGGAAGGGTTTGGGTGGCTGGCAGGATGACAGGGAACGGTTTGGGTGGCTGGCACGGTGACAGGGAATGGTTTGTGTGGTTGGCAGGGTGACAGGGAAGGGTTTGGGTGGCTGGCAGGGTGACAGGGAATGGTTTGGGTGGCTGGCAGGGTGACAGGAAAGGTTTGGGGTGGCTGGCAGGGTAACAGGGAAGGGTTTGGGTGGCTAACAGGGTGACAGGGAAGGGTTTGAGTGGCTGGCAGGGTGACAGGGAAGGGTTTGGGTGGTTGGCAGTGTGACAGGGAAGGATTTGGTTGGCTGCCAGGGTGACAGGGAAGGGTTTGAGGGGCTGGCAGGGTGACAGGGAAGGGTTGGAGTGGCTGGCAGGGTGACAGGGAAGTGTTTTGGTGGCTGGGAGTGTGACAGGGAAGGGTTTGGGTGGCTGGCAGGGTGACAGGGAAGGGTTTGGGTGGCTGGCAGGATGACAGGGAAGGGTTTGGGTGGCTGGCACGGTGACAGGGCAGGGTTTGTGGTTGGCAGGGTGACAGGGAAGGGTTTGGGTGGCTGGCAGGGTAACAGGGAAGGGTTTGGGTGGCTGGCAGGGTGACAAGAAAGGTTTGGGGTGGCTAGCAGGGTAACTGGGAAGGGTTTGGGTGGCTGACAGGGTGACAGGGAAGGGTTTGAGTGGCTGGCAGGGTGACAAGGAATTGTTTGAGTAGCTGGCAGGGTGACAAGGAAGGGTTTGAGTTCCTGGCAGGGTGACAAGGAAGGGTTTGAGTGGCTGGCAGGGTGACAGGGAATAGTTTGAGTGGCTGGCAGGGTGACAGGGAAGGGTTTGAGTGGCTTGCAGGGTGACAGGGAAGAGTTTGGGTTGTTGGCAGGGTGCCAGGGAAGGTTTTGGGTGGCTGGCAGTGTAACAGGGAAGGGTTTGATTGGCTGGCAGGGTGACAGGGAAGGATCTGAGTGGCTGGCAGGATGACAAGGAAGGGTTTGAGTAGCTAACAGTGAGACAGGGAAGGGTTTGAGTGGCTGGCAGGGTGACAGGGAGTGGTTTGAGTGGCTGGCAGGGTGACAGTGAAGGGTTTGAGTGGCTGGCAGGGTGACAGTGAAGGTTTTGAGTGGCTGGCAGGCTGACAGGGAAGTGTTTGGGTGGCTGGCAGGGTGACTGCGTAGGGTTTGGGTGGCTGGCAGGGTGACAGGGAAGGATTTGGATGGCTGGCAGGGTGACAGGGAAGGGTTCGGTTGGCTGGCAGGATGACAGGGAAGGGTTTGATTGACTGACAGGATGACAGGGAAGGGTTTGTGTGGCTGGCAGGGTGACAGGGAAGGGTTTGGGTGGTTGGCAAGGTGACAGTGAAAGGTTTGGGTCTCTGGCAGGGTGACAGGGAAGGGTTTGGGTGGCTGGCAGGGTGACAGGGAAGGGTTAGGGTGGCTGGCATGATGACAGGGAAGGGTTTGGGTGGCTGGCAGGGTGAGAGGGAATGGTTTGTGTGGTTGGCAGGGTGACAGGGAAGGGTTTGAGTGGCTGCCAGGGTGACTGGGAAGGGTTTGAGTGGCTGGCAGGGTCAGATAATGGTTTGGGTTTCTGGCAGGGTGAGAGGGAAGGGTTTGGGTAGCTGGCAGAGTGACACGGAAGGGTTAGGGTGGCTGGCAGGATGACAGGGAAGGGTTTGGGTGGTTGGCAGGGTGACAGGGAATGTTTTGTGTGGTTGCCAGTGTGACAGGGAAGGGTTTGACTGGCTGGCAGTGATAGGGAAGGGTTTGGGTGGTTGGCAGGGTGACAGGGAAGGGTTTGAGTGGTTGGCAGGGTGATAGGGAAGGGTTTGAGTGGCTGGCAGGGTGACAAGAACGGGTTTGGGTGGCTGGCAGTGTGACAGGGAAGGGTTTGGGTGGCTGGCAGGGCGAGAGGGAAGGGTTTGGGTGACTGGCAGGTTGACAGGGAAGGGTTTGGGTGGCTGGCAGGGTGACAGGGAAGGGTTTGGGTGGCTGGCAGGGTAACAGGGAAGTTTTTGAGTGGCTGGCAGGGTGACAGGGAAGGGTTTGAGTGGCTGGCAAGGTGACAAGGAAGGGTTTGAGTGGCTGGCAGGGTGACAAGGAAGGGTTTGAGAGGCTGGCAGGGTGACAAGGAAAGGTTTGAGTGGCTGGCAGGGTGACAGGGAAGGGTTTGAGTTGCTGGCAGGGTGATAGGGAAGGGTTTGGGTGGCTGGCAGGGTGACAGGGAAGGGTTTGGGTGGCTGGCAGGGTGACAGGGAAGGGTTTGAGTTGCTGGCAGGGTGATAGGGAAGGGTTTGGGTGGCTGGCAGGGTGACAGGGAAGGGTTTGGGTGGCTGGCCGGGTGACAGGGAAGGGTTTGGGTGGCTGGCAGGGTGACAGGGACGGGCTTGGGTGGCTGGCAGGGTTACAGGGAAGGGTTTGGGTGGCTGGCAGGGTGACAGGGAAGGGTTTGAGTGGCTGGCAGGGTGACAGGGAAGGGTTGGAGTGGCTGGCAGGGTGACAGGGAAGGGTTTGAGTTGCTGACAGGGTGACAGGGAAGGGTTTGGGTGGCTGGCAGGGTGACAGGGAAAGGTTTGTGTGGCTGTCAGGGTGACAGGGAAGGGTTTGGGTGGCTGGCAGGGTGACCGGGAAGGGTTTGGGTGGCTGGCATGGTGACAGGGAAGGGTTTGTGTGGCTGGCAGGGTGACAGGGAAGGGTTTGGGTGGCTGGCAGGGTGACCGGGAAGGGTGTGGGTGGCTGGCATGGTGACAGGGAAGGGTTTGTGTGGCTGGCAGGGTGACAGGGAAGGGTTTGGGTGGCTGGCAGGGTGACAGGGAAGGGTTTGGGTGGCTGGCAGGGTGACAGGGAAGGGTTTGGGTGGCTGGCATGGTGACAGGGAAGGGTTTGGGTGGCTGGCAGGGTGACAGGGAAGGGTTTGGGTGGCTGGGAGGGTGACCGGGAAGGGTTTGGGTGGCTGGCATGGTGACAGGGAAGGGTTTGTGTGGCTGGCAGGGTGACAGTGAAGGGTTTGGGTGGCTGGCAGGGTGACAGGGAAGGGTTTGAGTTGCTGACAGGGTGACAGGGAAGGGTTTGGGTGGCTGGCAGGGTGACAGGGAAAGGTTTGTGTGGCTGTCAGGGTGACAGGGAAGGGTTTGGGTGGCTGGCAGGGTGACCGGGAAGGGTTTGGGTGGCTGGCATGGTGACAGGGAAGGGTTTGTGTGGCTGGCAGGGTGACAGGGAAGGGTTTGGGTGGCTGGCAGGGTGACAGGGAAGGGTTTGGATTGGTTTGAAGAGGAGTAAGAAAAAGAAGAATGAGGAGGATTAGGAGGTGGAGGAGGTGGAGGAAGCATAAGATTAAGAAGAGGAGGAGGAGGAGAAGGAAGAGGAGGAGGAAGAGGAGGATTAGGAGGTGGAGGAGGTGGAGGAAGCATAAGATTAAGAAGAGAAGGAGGAGAAGGAAGAGGAGGAGGAGGAAGAGGAGGATTAGGAGGTGGAGGAGGTGGAGGAAGCATAAGATTAAGAAGAGGAGGAGGAGGAGAAGGAAGAGGAGGAGGAAGAGGAGGATTAGGAGACAGAATAAGAGGAAGAAAAGGAGGGGGAGAAGGAAGAGTAGGAGGAAGAGGAAGAGGAGGATAAAGAAGAGGAGGAGGAGAAGGAGGAGGAGGAAAAGTAGGAATTTTTAGTGATGAGGGATGTTTAGAAAGAGGAGAAAGAAGCTGTGTGTGTGTGTGTGTGTGTGTGTGTGTGTGTGTGTGTGTGTGTGTGTGTGTGTGTGTGTGTGTGTGTGTGTTTCTTTCTCTTTGTCTGTCTGTCTGTCTCTGCCTCTTTCTGTCAGTCTCTCTTTGTCTCGGTCAGTCTCTGTTTGTCTCTGCCTCTTTGTCTCTTTCTGTCTGTCTGTTTGTCTCTGTCTCAGTCTGTCTCTCTGCCTGTCTGTTCGTCTCTGTTTGTCTCTCTCTGTCTGTCTGTCTGTCTCTGAGTCTGTCTTTGTCTCTGTCTGTCTGTCTGTCTCTGAGTCTGTCTTTGTCTCTGTCTGTCTGTTCGTCTCTGAGTCTGTCTGTCTGTTCGTCTCTGAGTCTGTCTTTGTCTCTGTCTGTCTGTCTGTCTCTGAGTCTGTCTTTGTCTCTGTCTGTCTGTCTGTCTCTGAGTCTGTCTTTGTCTCTGTCTGTCTGTCTGTCTCTGAGTCTGTCTTTGTCTCTGTCTGTCTGTCTGAGTCTGTCTTTGTCCCTGTCTCTCGGTTCGTCTCTGTTTGTCTCTGTCTGTCTCTGAGTCTGTCTTTGTCTCTGTCTGTCTGTTCGTCTGAGTATGTCTTTGTCTCTGTCTGTGTCTATCTCTGTCTCAGTCTATCTCTCTCTGCCTGTCTGTTCGTGTCTGTCTGTCTCTGTCCGTCTGTCTCTGAGTCTTTGTCTCTGTCTGTCTGTCTTTGTCTCTGCTTGTCTGTTCGTCTCTGTCTGTCTCTGTCCGTCTGTCTCTGAGTCTTAGTCTCTGTTCGTCTTTCCCTGTCTGTCTGTGTCTCTGAGTCTCTCTCTCTCTCTCTCTCTCTCTCTCTGTCTGTCTGTCTGTATGTGTCTCTATCTTCGTCTGTCTCTCCCAGCCTCTTTTTTTTTTTCTTTTTTTTATTTATTTTTACATCTTACATATTGCCTCTGCCTTTTCTCTCTCCACAGTGAGAGAGAGAGAGAGAGAGAGAGAGAGAGAGAGAGAGAGAGAGAGAGAGAGAGAGAGAGAGAGAGAGAGAGAGAGAGAGAGAGAGAGAGAGAGAGAGAGAGAGAGAGAGAGAGAGAGAGAGAGATATGGGAATGGGGGTAATGGAAGGAGGAGGTGGAGGAAAAGAGTAACCGCCACAAAGGGGGGGGGAGTTTACCGCCACACTTCCTCCTCCTCCTACGCTTGGAAACAAGAAAATATAGTGTAGTTCTCAATACTAAGGACGAAGGAAGGAAGAAATTAAGGAAAGAAGGAAGGAAGGCAAGAAGGAACGATACAATTTTACACTAATATTCCTGAAACAGCCAAGAGAAGGAAGAAAGGAGAAAGGAGAAATGAAGGAAGGATAAAGAGTTAAGTGAAAAAAAGAAAGAAGGAAGGAGAGAAAGGAGGAGGGGAAGGAAGGAAGAAAAGAATGAAGGAGAGAAAGACGAAGGCAAGAAGGAAGGAAGGAGAGAAAGAAGGAAGGAACGAAAGGAGAAGGAGGGAAGGGAGGAAGGAAGGAAAGAAAGGCAAGAAAAAAGGAAGGCAGGAAGGAGAAAGAAGGAAGGGAAGAAAGGAAGGAAGAAAAAAAATAAGAAAGGAGGGAAGGACAAAGAAGGAAGAGAGGAAAGGAAGGAAGGAAGGAAGAAAAGAAGAGAAGGAAGGAGGAGAGAGAAGAAAGAAGGAAGAAAGAAGAAGGAAGGAAGGAAGAAAGAAGGAAGGAAGAGAGAGAGAGAGAGAGAGAGAGAGAGAGAGAGAGAGAGAGAACGTTAGATTCAAGACAATGCCCGTACTCTCTCTCTCTCTCTCTCTCTCTCTCTGCATTTGTTTGCATAATTATTGTTTGTTTGTTAATCTGTCTACCTCTCAATTTGAATATATAAATAATAATAATAATAATAATAATAATAATAATAATAATAATAATAATAATAATAATAATAATAATAATAATAATAATAATAATAATAATAATAATAATAATAATAATAATAAAAGTTTAATTAGTAGGCTAGTAGTAGTAGTAGTAGTAGTAGTAGTAGTAGTAGTAGTAGTAGTAGTAGTAGTAGTAGTAGGAAGAGGAGGAGGAGGAGGAGGAGGAAGAACACATGGCCTGCATATAAGGTTGAACATAAGAAAAGTAAAAAAATAGCGATGATGATGATAAGAAGAAAAAGAAGAAGGAAAAGAAGAAAAAAAAAAGAAGAAGCAGAATAGCGGTGATAATGATGATGATAATAATAATAATAATGATAATAATAATAATGATAATAATAATAATAATGATAATAATAATAATAATAATAATAATAATAATAATAATAATAATAATAATAATAATAATAATAATAATAATAATAATAATAATAATAATAATAATAATAATAATAATAATAATAGCAATAGTAATAAAAGCAATACTAGCACTCACCCAAGCGTAATTCTGGTGTAATTTTCGTTTTTGTTCATCTTGTTCTCCTGTTCTTGCGATAACAAACTTGGTGATAACATTAACGTGATCATTCATGTATAATTATATAACGGCAAAGACACATACGCACGCACACACACGCACACTCATTAATTTCTAAGCTGTTCTCACTTTCACCATTTCTAAAACGGTTTATCATCACACGTTTTTTGTAGCACCAATAATAATAAGAAAAAAATAGCACTCCCACCATTTCCTTGAATTTTTAACTTATTTCAAGCCTTATTTAAGCTTTTCCAGGCGTTAGAAATGGCACCATGAGATCACTGGCACCTTATCTTCCCTTTCCTGGCACCGGCACTCTGGGAAACACGTAATTCGCTCTAAAATTTGAAAATATAAATTTGGCACTTTCCCGCCCGCCACTTTTCCCCTTCATATTTATCACCTTATCTAAGCTTCCCACGGGCTAGAAGTGGCACCATATGATCACCGGCACCTTTGCTCTCCTCTCCTGGCACTTGGTACTCGGGGAAACACGCAACTCGCGGTAAACTGGAAAAAAAATATTGTTCGTGGCCACTGGAGAAAACATGGAGGGTGACTTTTCCCTTCCTCCTTCACCTTTTCCCTTATTTCCAGCCTTATGTAAACGTCCCACGGGATAGGAATGGCACCATATGATCACTGGCACCTGATCTTCCTTTTCCTGGCACCTGACACTTTGGGAAACATGTACGTCGCACGAAAACACGAAAAATAACGTTGTCACTTGGGGGTAAATTCTTCCCTTCACCCGCCGCCTTCACTTCCACCCTCCACTTTTAACGCCATTATCACCTTATCTAAGCCTTCCGCGGACTATAAATGGCACCCACGTAATCTCTGGTACTTCTTATCCTTTCTGTGGCACTTTGGTTCGTTGGCGCCGTGTATTTAGCGGAAAATGAGTAAAAATGATGAAGTTGAGCGCGCCGTCACACTATCACGTAACAAAGGACGCCGAGAACTCAGCTGATCTGCGCGGGAGACTGTTGGCTCCTTCTTCTTCTTCTTCTGTGCTGTTCTTTATAATCTTTTTATCTTCTCCTTATTCTTATCCTACTTGTATTTCTCCTTCCTTTCCGTGTTACTTTTTCCTTTTTTTCTATTTTCCTCTTTTTCTATTCTCAAACTTTTTTTCCTCCATTTTTTCTATCTTCAGTAATTCCTCTTTCTTTTCTTTTTCCTCTTTATTCCTTCCTCTTTTCCTCCCTCTTTTCTTCCATTCTTTTTTATCAAAATTTCTTTCCCTTCTCTTTTTTCCTTACTCTTTTATTATATTGTTATGCCGGACGTGTTACTTGGGTTCCGTGTCGCCGTCAGGAGACTCCGTGGGAGGGAGATATGTAAACACCTTGCACAGCTTATGTAGTTTAATATGCTTCCTTAGTAGTACACTTCACTCTGACTCTTCACTGACCACTAGCTTACTGGGACTGGGACTGACTCCTCTCGCCCTCTTCTATATATATTCAGAACAGTACAGTCTAGAACGTTACAGTATATTTCAGATCATACAAGAACATGTAGCAAAAATATGTGCGAGTTGGGATAGACGCCGGGGGAAGCTTCCAGCACAACAATATTTTATCTTTTTTTTTGGGGGGGGGTATTTTCGTTGGGGATATACCCAAAGGGAGTAAGGCGGTGCATGCCGCGCAACCTCGCAGACGGCTGGTAGTGAGATGCCCAATTCCTTCATGGATGAGGCCCAACAACGGGGCTGAGGGTGTCGGAAAGAGCCCACCTTTCCACCCCCATGGTAACTGATAGGTCTCGAACCCGCGCCCAAGCACCCCGCCGAAGCGCAAGGCGGAGACTCTACCACGGGACCACGGGAGCCCTCATATTTTATCTTCCCTCTTCTTCCTTCTTTTCTTCTTTCCTTCCTCCCTTACGCTCTCTCTCCTCCTTTCTTCCCCTTTTCTTCCCCTTGCATATTCTCCGGGTTTATTTTGCTTGGTGTCGTTTTGTCATCACGATATACGCTAAAAAGACAGACTAGGCTACGTTGTGTTGCTCTGAGACGCGCAATTATTGACTTCCCTGCTGTAAAATATAGGATGTGATTTTTCAAGCTTTCTTTCACGTCCAATCGGCCAGGGCAACAATATTGTCTCTGTTATTATTGTTATTTTTATTATTATTATTGTGAACATTATCGAGATTCACGAAAACAAGGAAAAACGGGAAAAAAATAATGTGATGGCTTTCTTCTACGTCAAATCGGCTACGGAAACCATATCATCACTGTGATTATTGTTATTTTATTAATATTGATATACTTAACAAGATCATAAAAGGACAACAGGAAAAAACGGAAAAAAATATATAGGCTTTAGCTGTAATTGTGGTGCTTTCTTGAACCTCAAATCGCCTACGGCAACAATATTATCACTGTTATTATCGTTACTTTTACTGTTATTGGTGTTGTTAAGATTCGTCGAGGGAAAAGAGGAAAAGGCACATGATATTAGGCCAACGTAAACAGACCGAGTCTCCCTGTTAAGAAAATCATAAAAGTCCCCCTTTCAAAAATAGCCTAATATTTCACGATTCATCCATTTCTTCTTTCCTTTCCCTTATTAGTAGTTATTATTCTTTCCTCTCCTTTCTTTTCTTTCCTCCCTTCTAATTCTTCCTGCTCTTTGTTTCTTGTCATTTTTCTTTCCTCCTCTTTTCTTTTTAATTATTATGAAAATAACGTCTACATCCATGACCCAAACTAACAAATAATTATGACAGGGATATTTAGGTCTGCCTCCCTCTGTCTCTTTCTGGCTGTCTCTGTGTTTCTGTCCGTTTCTGTCCGTCTGTCTCTTCTATTTGTCTGTCTGTTTCGTCCATCTGTCTGTGAATTTCTGTCTCTGTTTCTTCTATCTGTCTGTCTGTTTCTGTGTTTCGTCTATCTGTCTGTGAATTTCTGTCTGTTTCTTCTATCTGTCTGTCTGTTTCTGTCTCTGTTTCTTCTATCTACCTGTCTGTTTCTGTCTCTGTTTCTTCTATCTGTCTGTCTGTTTCTGTTTCTTCTATCTGCCTGTCTGTTTCTGTCTCTGTTTCTTCTATCTGCCTGTCTGTTTCTGTCTCTGTTTCTTCTATCTGTCTGTCTGTTTCTGCCTCTGTTTCTGCCTGTCTGTTTCTGTCTCTGTTTCTTCTATCTGTCTGTCTGTTTCTGTCTCTGTTTCTGCCTGTCTGTTTCTGTCTTTGTTTCTTCTATCTGTCTGTCTGTTTCTGTCTCTGTTTCTGCCTGTCTGTTTCTGTCTCTGTTTCTTCTATCTGCCTGCCTGTTTCTGTCTCTGTTTCTTCTATCTGCCTGTCTGTTTCTGTCTCTGTTTCTGTCTGTCTGTTTCTGTCTCTGTTTCTTCTATCTGTCTGTCTGTTTCTGTCTCTGTTTCTTCTATCTGTCTGTCTGTTTCTGTCTCTGTTTCTTCTATCTGTCTGTCTGTTTCTGTCTCTGTTTCTGCCTGTCTGTTTCTGTCTCTGTTTCTTCTATCTGCCTGTCTGTTTCTGTCTCTGTTTCTGTCTGTCTGTTTCTGTCTCTGTTTCTTCTATCTGCCTGTCTGTTTCTGTCTCTGTTTCTTCTATCTGTCTGTCTGTTTCTGTCTCTGTTTCTGCCTGTCTGTTTCTGTCTCTGTTTCTGTCTGTCTGTTTCTGTCTGTCTGTTTCTTCTATCTGCCTGTCTGTTTCTGTCTCTGTTTCTTCTATCTGCCTGTCTGTTTCTGTCTCTGTTTCTTCTATCTCCCTGTCTGTTTCTGTCTCTGTTTCTGTCTGTCTGTTTCTGTCTCTGTTTCTGTCTGTCTGTTTCTGTCTCTGTTTCTTCTATCTGCCTGTCTGTTTCTGTCTCTGTTTCTTCTATCTGTCTGTCTGTTTTTGTCTTTGTTTCTGCCTGTCTGTTTCTGTCTCTGTTTCTGCCTGTCTGTTTCTGTCTCTGTTTCTGCCTGTCTGTTTGTCTCTTTCTTCTATCTGCCTGTCTGTTTCTATCTGTTTCTGTCTGTCTGTTTCTGTCTCTGTTTCTGTCTGTCTGTTTCTGTCTGTCTGTTTCTTCTATCTGCCTGTCTGTTTCTGTCTCTATTTCTTCTATCTGCCTGTCTGTTTCTGTCTCTGTTTCTTCTATCTGCCTGTCTGTTTCTGTCTGTCTGTTTTTGTCTCTGTTTCTGTCTGTCTGTTTCTGTCTATGTTTCTTCTATCTGCCTGTCTGTTTCTGTCTCTGTTTCTTCTATCTGCCTGTCTGTTTCTGTCTCTGTTTCTTCTATCTCCCTGTCTGTTTCTGTCTCTGTTTCTGTCTCTGTTTCTGTCTGTTTGTTTCTGTCCCTGTTTCTTCTATCTGCCTGTCTGTTTCTGTCTCTGTTTCTTCTATCTGTCTGTCTGTTTCTGTCTCTGTTTCTTCTATCTGCCTGTCTGTTTCTGTCTCTGTTTCTTCTATCTGCCTGTCTGTTTCTGTCCCTGTTTCTTCTATCTGCCTGTCTGTTTCTGTCTCTGTTTCTTCTATCTGTCTGTCTGTTTCTGTCTCTGTTTCTTCTATCTGCCTGTCTGTTTCTGTCTCTGTTTCTTCTATCTGCCTGTCTGTTTCTGTCTCTGTTTCTTCTATCTGCCTGTCTGTTTCTGTCTCTGTTTCTTCTATCTGCCTGTCTGTTTCTGTCTCTGTTTCTGTCTGTTTCTGTCGGTCTGTCTGTCTGTTTCTGTCTCTGTTTCTTCTATCTGTCTGTCTGTTTCTGTCTCTGTTTCTTCTATCTGCCTGTCTGTTTCTGTCTCTGTTTCTGTCTGTTTCTGTCGGTCTGTCTGTCTGTTTCTGTCTCTGTTTCTTCTATCTGTCTGTCTGTTTCTGTCTCTGTTTCTTCTATCTGTCTGTCTGTTTCTGTCTCTGTTTCTTCTATCTGTCTGTCTGTTTCTGTCTCTGTTTCTTCTATCTGCCTGTCTGTTTCTGTCTCTGTTTCTTCTATCTGCCTCTCTGTTTCTGCCTCTCTTTCTGTCTCTGTTTCTGTCTGTCTGTTTCTGTCTCTGTTTCTGTCTGTCTGTCTGTCTGTTTCTGTTTCTGTTTCTTCTATCTGCCTGTCTGTTTCTGTCTCTGTTTCTGTCTGTCTGTGTCTGTCTCTGTTTCTTCTATCTGCCTGTCTGTTTCTGTCTCTGTTTCTGTCTCTGTTTCTCATATCTGCCTGTCTGTTTCTGTCTGTTTCTTCTATCTGCCTGTCTGTTTCTGTCTCTGTTTCTGTCTGTCTGTTTCTGTCTCTGTTTCTGTCTGTCTGTTTCTGTCTGTCTGTTTCTGTCTCCTTTTATGTCTGTCTGTTTGTTTCTGTCTCAGTTTCTGTCTGTCTGTTTCTGTCTCTGTTTCTTCTATCTGCCTGTTTGTTTCTGTCTCTCTTTCTTCTATCTGTCCGTCTGTTTCTGTCTTTCTTTCTGTCTATTTACGTTTGTTTCTGTTTGTCTCCTTCTGTCTGTTTCTGCCTGTCTTTCTATCTGTCCGTCTCTGTCTCACCCGTAGTAAGTCTGTTTTGGAGCTGCTAGACACGTTGAGTAACCTTCATTGCGCCGGAAAATATAACAAATAGTGTATAAATAAAATAAAAAAATCTCCCGGAAACCCACACGAAAGATGAAACGAAGAGAAAAAGCGTAGAAATGTTTCATATTGTTCTGGTTTTGAGGGTGTTAGATGGGGTTCTAGCTTGGAAAATTTAGAAAAAATGATTATTCGGGTTATTGGATATAAATGATCCTAACACATATACCTTTCATAATATAAATCCTCCGAGCATCAAACTATGTCCCTTTAAACAGGTTAAATGGACAGTTTGACAGGTTACTGCGCAAGGCTAGAGGGCTGGCCTTCAATCTGCTATTTTTCCTCTCTTTTTCCATTTTTAAAGGCGTATTTCTTGGCATTGTGAAGTCTGCCATTGAAACCCGTTTTCTACCTCACTAAATCTTGGGAGAACATTCTTCTTCTTCTTCTTCTTTTGACCTGTAACGCTTTGTATCGCTTCTAAGGTCCTCCTCCTCTCGTTCCTTCCTTCTTATTCACACAACTTTCTTTTCAGCGTTATGTTATTTTCTAACCTGAAATAAAGCCACTTATATTCACTTATTCAGACCTTTGTGCCCTTTTTTCCCAGCACTGCGCGAGGAACACTTTTGCCAACTTTACCATTCTTCTTTCCGTTTCCTTTTTGTCTCCATACAGCCCCAACACCGTGCAGATCGCCCCGTTTTCCTCCTCCAGCCTCCTAGCCCACTCCTCTCTGCCTATTACCATCACTACTCCTGCCACCAACTCCCCTCTCTGCCTCTCATAGTTGCTGCATTCCACTATTAGGTGTTCTACTGTTTCCATCTGCCCCGTCCTACAGCTACAGTCCTGGTTTCCCCCGTCCCTGTTCCTGCCGTTTACCTCCAGGGTTCCCGTTCTTGCTTTAAACAATAGTTTGCTCCCCCAGTCTCCTACATGCCAGTGTACTCCCTCTGGTTTCTGTTTCCTGCTGTACCATTTTAGCGTTGACTTGCCACTCATTCCTTCCTGCCATTTGACTTGTCCGTTCCTTTCTACTGCCTTCTCCACATCCCTGATCTCCATTTCATTCCACTCTTCCCTCAGGTGTTCTCTCCTTTTCCACCTCTCTAACTCTTTCCCCCAGGTGGACTTGTTTCCACTTTCTTGCAGTATTTTCTTTGCCCATCTCTCCTCACTACTCTTTTCAATTTTCTTAAGGAAGCCTAACTTGCCCTTTACAATTCTTTCCTTGAACGTACTCCATCCCATATCTCCTCTGACGGCCTCTACCGCTGTGCTCCTAGGGGCTCCTAATCCCCACCGGCCTACTGTGTTCTGAACTTTTTCTAGCTGTGCAATGTCCCCTTCTCTGTAGTGCGTTATCTCTGATTCATAGAGGCAATATGGTACACCTACTCCTTTCCACAGACTTCGCCCTACATCATATTTGTTTACTACTCTATTGCCTCCATTTATTATCATCCCTGACATCCTCCTTCATTCACTTTCCTCTGTTTCTCCCCACCTATGCCTTCCTTGCTAACCTCCATTCCTAAGTACATATATTTATCGACTACCTCCAGCACGTTGTTTCCTAGTACCCATTGGTTACTGCCTCCACTACCAAACTCCATAACCTTACATTTTCTTTCACTAAATTTCAGGTCCCACTCCCTCCCATATGCCTGAGCTATGTGCAGGATCTCCTCCATCTCCTCTTTCCTCTCCGCCATCAACACTACATCATCAGCGTAAGCCAGGCACCCTAACTTCTCTCCTCCTATCTCTACTCCTTTCCCGGCTTTCCTAATTCTCACTATCAGCTCCTCGAGGTACATGTTGAAAAGCGTCGGGGACATCACACAGCCTTGTCTGACTCCTACTTTATTTTCTAACCACCCAGTAGTGACGTCTCCTAACGTGAACTGCACCTCATTTCCCTCATATAGGCTCTGTATTATATTTACTATCTAAACAAGCCCGGCTTGATCTTGATCTTGATCTTGATGTCACAGGTGGCTCGGGATTTCTCCCCAGCAAGGCCTTTGTATCGGCAGCTCCTGTGAAAAGAAAACAAAACATGCGGAAAGTCTTGTTCTCGGGGCAGGATGTCGTTCCCTACATCTCGCACGCCACATGCCCTCCAATAACTCTTTCACTGCCTCGATCACTCGTCCACTCGTCTCTCCACTGAGCCCCAGCAGCAGCACCGGCTCAGGCCCAAAGAAGAAGAAGAGTAGATTCAACGGAGCTGCCTGCGTAGCGACCTAAGCATTACTTTTTCTCGTGTTTACCTTCAAACTACAATGAAGAGAAGTTCCGCAGCCTTTAAGAAGAAGGTGAAGGTGAAGGGAAAGTAAGAAAAGCTGCAGAGAAGCCTTCACATGACGAAAGTGCCTCCACCACCGCTTCCACCACCACCACCACTACCACCAAGTCACCACACTAAGGTATCTTAGTACGATGTAATTATAAGGTATTACCCTTCGAAGAAGGGTAATACCTTATAAGAAGTCCGCCTCTCCCTTCGCCACTCCAAGACAAGCCTGGGGAACCGGGGTTGGGGGGGGAGGCAAAATCACTGAAAATTTCCCAAGAAAATCCTAAATGAAGGAAAAATCCCTAGTCTCGAAAGTAAGGAAAGTCCCAACTTTACAACCTAATATCCCCCCCTGCTAACCAAGGGGGGCTGCGCCCCTCTTGGACCCCCCCCCCCACATGTATGATGCGCCAGAAAATCGTGTTTTTTTTTTTTTCAGTGGGGAGCATTTTTAAACTACTCCAACTGACGACCTGCTAACGAGAGACTGCCTCGACCCCTCTCCAACCAAGGCTGTTCCTGGACCCTCCTGCTTCCAAAATTTCCTCAAAAATCCCTAAATTAAGGAAAATTCCCTACGTGGGAGGGGTCCAGGGGGGGTGCAGCCCCCCGTGAGTAGGAGGGGGGTCCAGGGGGGCGAGGCCCCCTCGTTAGCTGGTCGTAAAGTTCGGTTGAGTAAAAATACGCTTCCAAAAAAAAAAAAAACGATTTTCCAAGCATCAACATTGGTTAGCAGGGGGTCAAGGGGCTGTTAGGTTATAAAGTTAGTACTTTCCTTACTTTCGAGACTAGGAATTTCCTTCATTTAGGGATTTTTCTTGGGAAATTTTGGAAGCCCATTTTTCAGTGATTTTGGCTTCCCCCCCAACCCCTGGTTCCCCACAGTTCCCCAGGCTTGTCTTGGGGGGTAGGGGGGCTGAAGTGACAAAGGGGGAGGCGGACTTCTTATAAAGTATTACCCGAAGAAGGAATATGTTATTATTGAAAATGATGTTCTAGATGGGTATGTTTGAAGTTAGTTTACTGGTAGGTTTTCAGGGTAGGCCTATGCATGGATAAACCTTAACTGAGTATTAGAAACAAATAAGTAGACAAGTGGAGGGTAGGGAAGAGGCCCACCACTTGTTAAAAGCAGCTCCACATGTTGAAACTTATGTGCCGAGGACCCCCGCTGGGTTAGGTAATTGCTACCGGCAAAGGCCTATAACAAATGTGTTTACAAAATTCTTTAATATTAAGCCAGAGTTACCATTTTTTTATTACAACGTGGCCTATAGGCATAATAGAAGTGACCAAAGTTTGATGCATCTAGGACTTATACTTCCCGAGTTATGACAAATAGTTTTGTATTTCTTTGAACGGCAATTCCTGGAAAATGATATTTTTGAAGTATAAGGGTGCGTTCCCACCAAACCATTCAATTCAATTCCATTCCATTCAATTCACGTCATTCAATTCTTTTTGAATGAACACCGTTCCAACCAACGCCATCAGCTTACTTTTCATTCAGGTCATCTAGTATGCAATAAGCCTTCGTGCGAGATGGACGTCAGTGACCTAGCAAGAATAACATTGTTGTTGTTGCAGCGGCGTAGAAGGCGTAGGAAACAAAGGAATATGTGGATGCATCCCATTAATAGCAGGAGAGCACAATTTGGGACATTTGCACATTTGTTCCCAGATTTGCTCAATAATCCAGATAAATTTCATGATTTCTTCAGGATTGACAAGGAGAAATTTAAGCAGTTGGTCGAGTTACTGAGGCTCTCCATTCAGAAGCAAAATAATAATTACCGTCGTGCTATTGAAGCAGAAGAAAGACTGGCCATTTATCTAAGGTAAGGCAATAACTTATAAAACTCTTCAATAATTTGTTGAGCGTTTATTTAAATTGCAAATGAGCTAAACTTGATTTGAAATGTATATTGTTCCAATATTTATATATGGTGTTAATATTCAAAATAAATAAGTACATAAGTAATATTGAACTAAAAACCTATTAAGGGAAATATTACACCATTCATTAGCTACATAATGAAAAATAAAAATAATGAAATGAAAATTACAGACTTTCACTTAACAATTAAAAGCAAGTTAATGCTTCAACAACACCTTACTAGTGTCTAAATACAGCGTTTTATGATTACATGCTGACGCTGTTGCTTAATCAAATGCTGGTGTATCAAGGTCATGGAGTAATGACGTTTCATGACATACTGGTGATGTCCTCTGACTAGCGTATGGTGATGTTGTTTCATATGCATATTAAGTTATGAAAATTAGCAGAAAAATATAAATATTAGACAATATACATGGCGCTACCTGCAAAATTATTATATATTATAGTCGAATGATTGTCATTCAAGAGAGAAAAATGGAACCAGATGCATCATTGAATGAGAATGGCCAGGAATTGAATGGAATGGAATTGAATTGAATGACCCGGTGGGAACGCTTACATAGGAATTAACGTGATCCATCATAGCCACTCATGAATGACAATGAATTGAATGGAATGGAATTGAATTGAATGGTTTGGTGGGAACGCACCCTTAAAGGTAAAGATTCGTTTTAGTACCGTGCCAGTATCTCATTATCTACTTGTGAAACATCACTATCTCTTCACATATATTTTCTACAAACCTTGAACAGTCATGGAAACGCTTTGAAAATCCAATTTAAGGACTTTTTTTTTTTTTTTTTTTACTCCTGTAAATAATGGATCATGTTTACGAAAGCA
>NW_026110504.1:47500-108072 GCF_024679095.1 Eriocheir sinensis
CTCTCTCTCTCCCCCCCCCCCCCTTGGTGTATGGCTGTTCCCTGTAAGCTGTTGTCAAATCCCCTCAGCTGTGTCCTTTCTTTGTCACTGGTGGGGGGTTGAGACTGACTGGTGCTGAGTAAATGCTATTGTATTCCATTTTCCTGTACAGTCCTGAGTGCACTGGGTGGGCTATTTTTGTTTCCTTTCTTGTTGCTCCTCAGCTCCTCCTTTGATGTAAAGAAACAGATCATCATTGTCATGGTTAAACCTGCTTCTCGATCAAGAGTATTGCCCCATTCCCCCGTCACGTGGTTCCACTGACTTGCATGTTTTGGTTCTAACTCCACATCCTCACCATCGTCACTGTTCTCCTGCTGCCCCGCTCCCTGTCACAGTCTCCTCTCAACTTGCATATTTTGGTTTTCCTGAGGCCTCATCAGCATTATTGCCAAGCTTGGGTTCTTTTATTCCTGTTTTACTCATGTTGTCAAATCACATCAGCTGTATATGTCATTTCAGAGGTAAAAAAGAAATTGAGTTCTTGGTATTAATTCGGCCTCATCAGCACCACAATCCCAGCTTGTAATCTCCTACTCATGTTTTTACTCCCATCTTCTGTTGCCAAGTCAGGTCGTCATATCCTTTCAAAGAAGAGGTATGGTGTTGGTTATATCTCTGTGCCCCGGCATCACTACCTGGGCCTGCATTCTTTGCTCATGTGTGTTGGACTCATCCTTGTCTGCTGGCAAATCACATCAGGCATATATATCCTTTCAGAGACTCGTCTGGAGCCCAGGAAGAAGCTTGTGTCTGAGTACGAGTCGCTGATGGAAGTGGCGGCGCTGTCAGCCAGAGTCCAGCTGGCCACCTCTCCGGGTCCATAGTCGTGGGGGGCATCTTGGCGGAGGGGACTGTAAGGGTTCATGGAGCTCCTGGCTCAAATTACAAGCAAAAGGTGTCTCAATTACTGCCTCAAATTAGAGTATTAGGAAGATGAATTATGATGACTTACATGTCTCCAATAAGTTTATAATTTCCTGCTGTGTATAAATGCATCACAGTATCTTCTGGTCTGGATTCAGTACTTGAAGGGCGGGAACTTGAGGCTGCTGAGTACCCCCTTGGCCGAGGGAGGGCACCAGGCCTTCCTCACACTTAGCTTTACTCAGGTGAGGTTGGTGGAGGCTGAGTTTAATGAGTCATTAGCTTGTCCTCACACTTCTTAAAGGTAGAGGTGGGTGCCTGTGGCATGGCTGTGGTGCTCATCTGCAAACCATTGGCCCTTTGAGCCTGTGTTGGGGAAGAAACACTCACACTGGGGCAGGCCAGGGGGAGTCCTGGGAATGCCACACTGCACCTTCCCCTGGTTTACTCAGCTGCTTGTTTATGGACCCTCCTCAAGGGGAGGATGAACAGCTGGGTGAGCTGCATGCCCTGCACAGGCTGGGATTCAAACCTTGGCCCGTGCAGTCATGGCCAGGCATGGTGACCATTGCTCCACTTCTTTTACTGTCCCTCAAGTTATCTTTCCTGACTGTTAACTTTAGCCAGCAAGGTTGGTGGCTTGTGAGGTTTAGTTCATATGACATTGTTGTTGTGTGACTTTACAGGAGATTGTCACAGACAGAACATAACTTTAAGTGTCTGCAAAAATATGATGACTTGTAAAAGGAAACAGAAGCCAGAACTGCAGTTTTAACATTATTTTCCTCCTCTGTGTAGGTCAACCGCAAGAGTCTGGACTTCCAGATCAAGTATGGGTGCAGCCTGCAGCACCTCCACGGGGTAGTGAGCCAGCTAAAGGCCCACCTGGAGCAGTCTGGCAGCCTCAGCGCCCTGCCGGCCCTCGTGGAGTGATTGTCTTGCTGTCTGGAGTGACTTAGGAGGCTGGACAAGGGAAAGGGAAGGCATGGTTAGGGTAGTGATTGTCCTGCTGTTTGGGGTGACTTAGGAGGCTGGACAAGGGAAAGGGAAGGCATGGTTAGGGTAGTGATTGTCCTGCTGTTTGGGTGACTTAGGAGGCTGGACAAGGGAAAGGGAAGGCATGGTTAGGGTAGTGATTGTCCTGCTGTTTGGGTGACCTAGGAGGCTGGACAAGGGAAAAGAATGCAATCAAATGGTCACAACTTTTTAACCCTTTAAATTGGGCACAGGCAGAGACTGACGCTGGGTGTGGGTGGAGCAGCTGGATACATGGACCTTGGTGGGTGTGTGAGTGCCTCCCAAAGAAGAGTTCCCAGTGCCACGGCTCCCAAGACCTTTGCCAAGCTGGGCAATGTCAGTCTGGTCATTGGACACAAGTCGCGGCAGGTGGCAAAAGTGGACGTGGCTGGTGAGTAGTGTGGACTTTGTAGTGATTCTTTTTATCCGTGTATTTATTTATGTTTGGAGCAGGTTTTATTATAATTCCTTCTTCTTTTCTCTTTTTCTCATTTTCTCCTGGTAATGGTTCCTCTCTGTTTTCCTTTTTTTCTGGACTAGGTTTTATTGTTGTAAGATTAGGTGTTGTTAGATATAGTATTGTTAGGTGTTAATAGGTTTAGATCAGAGTATTAGTCTTTTCCTTTTTCTATCTTTTTCTCCCTCCTCCTCCTCCTCCTGGTAGTAGTGATTCTTTTTCTTTTCTTTCTCCTTTTCTTTCTCTTTTTCTTTTCTTTTTTCTATTTCCTCCTCCTTCCCCTTCTCTTTGTTCTTCCTCCATTCCTCTTCCTGTATATGCAGTGATGCATGCTTTCTTTTTCTGTGTGTCTCTAAACATGTCCACTGTTCATCTCAGTAAACAAGTCTGTCTTTAACTACTTGTGTATATGTACAGTACACTTCATGCATGGTGTCTTTGTATTGATAAGCAAGTCTTTCTTTTGTAAGCTGAAGGAGGATTGTTTATCATAGTATACAAGCCTGCTTCAACTTATGCTTATGCACTCAAACCTGACATGCACTCATCTCCTAGCACAAAACTTCTCCTCTCTGGGGGTTCTGGTAAACCTGCCTCTTACAACAATGGGTAATCCTAGACTATTGTTGCTTACTATGGGTAATCCTAGACTATTGTTACCTACTATAAATAATCCTAGACTATTGTTACTTACTATGGGTAATCCTAGACTATTGTTGCTTACTATGGGTAATCCTAGACTATTGTTACCTACTATAAATAATCCTAGACTATTGTTACTTACTATGGGTAATCCTAGACTATTGTAACTTACTATGGGTAATCCTGGACTATTGTAACTTACTATGAATAATCCTAGACTATTGTTACTTACTATAAATAATCCTAGACTATTGTTACTTACTATGGGTAATCCTAGACTATTGTAACTTACTATGGGTAATCCTAGACTATTGTTACTTACTATGGGTAATCCTAGACTATTGTAACTTACTATGAATAATCCTAGACTATTGTTACCTACTATAAATAATCCTAGACTATTGTTACTTACTATAAATAATCCTAGACTATTGTTACTTACTATGGGTAATCCTAGACTATTGTAAGTTACTATGGGTAATCCTGGACTATTGTAACTTACTATGAATAATCCTAGACTATTGTTACCTACTATAAATAATCCTAGACTATTGTTACTTACTATGGGTAATCCTAGACTATTGTAACTTACTATGGGTAATCCTGGACTATTGTAACTTACTATGAATAATCCTAGACTATTGTTACTTACTATATATAATCCTAGACTATTGTTACTTACTATGGGTAATCCTAGACTATTGTTACTTACTATGGGTAATCCTAGACTATTGTTACTTACTATGGGTAATCCTAGACTATTGTTACTTACTATGGGTAATCCTAGACTATTGTTACTTACTATGGGTAATCCTAGACTATTGTTACTTACTATAAATAATCCTAGACTTTTGTTACTTACTATGGGTAATCCTAGACTATTGTTGCTTACTATGGGTAATCCTAGCCTATTGTTACTTACTATGGGTAATCCTAGACTATTGTTACCACATTTGCCACAAAACCTTTCCTCTCTGGGGGTTCTGGTAAACCTGCCTCTTACAACAATGGGTAATCTGTGGTTATTAGTTCTAAATTTACAAAGACTTATTCTGTACAGCTTTGGTAACCTTATTAAGTAGCTTTGAAAAGAGAAACTGTCCTTATAAGTCACATAAGTACTGCATGATGATTTACTGTTGAATGCCACTCGGAGATCCAGTGATCCTTAACATTCCTCTGGAAAGCAAGTTTCAAGCAGTGTGTTGTGAACCTCTTGTTCCAGACACATCCCCGACATGCTCAGCTGAGTTGTTCAACAGCGATTTTATACTTCATCCTTGGTGATTTGTAACTATTTTCATTATGCATTTTAAAAAAGACATTGATACATTGCATAACAGTTTCTCTTGTTTACCGGAAATTATCCTTGAGTCAACCAAAGCCTTGTCAAACTATCACTTGGCTCTTAAAACTACCCATGGTAATACTACTAACACAACCACTACCAAAGCCTTGTCAAACTATCACTTTGCTCTTAAAACTACCCATGGAAATACTACTAACACAACGTCTACCAAAGCCTTGTCAAGCTATCACTTGGCTCATAAAACTGCCCATGGAAATATTACTACTAACACAACCTCTACCAAAGCCCTGTCATATTATAACTAGGCTCGTAACACTACCCATGGATGTACCCAGAGAGTCTTATCCATTGTTGGCGTGTGAGACCTGAACTCTCTGAGGATATTGACCCAGGCCTTTTTATTTATTTTATTTTTCTTTATTTTTTTTACAACAAAGGAGGCAGCTCAAGGGCACACAAAAAAAGAAAACAATAATAAAAAAAGTCCGCTACTCGCTGCTCCCAAAAAAGAATTAAAAGAGGTGGCCGAAACAAAGATCAATGTCGGAAGGAGAGGTGTCCTGATACCCTCCTCTTGAAAGAGTTCAAGTCGTAGGCAAGAGGAAATACAGATGAAGGAAGATTGTTCCAGAATTTACCAGCGTGAGGGATGAAAGAGTGAAGATGCTGGTTAACTCTTGCATGAGGGGTTTGGACAGTGTAGGGATGAGCATGAGTAGAAAGTCGTGTGCAGCGGGGCCGCGGGAGGGGGGGAGGCATGCAGTTAGCAAGTTCAGAAGAGCAGTCAGCGTGGAAATATCGATAGAAGATAGAAAGTCCCAGCAATGTCAGTCAGCCAGGCACTGTTCCCTACACGCTGAGTCGTCAAAGTAACGGCCTCGTGTTCAGGAGTACGCGAGTTCAATCCCCGCCCGGTGCCACCAAGCTGGGATTTTTCAGCCGCCGCCGAGTGGCTTAAAACTACCCACATGCTGTCCAGAAGACCACCTATCAACCCGGACTCTAGATTCTAGGATCAAAGATGAGCTCTGGGAGGGCAGCATGAGCCAATGCAAGATGGCGCCACTATAAACACTCGCCTGCGCCAGAACGGGCTGGGCCGACCATCAGGACCTACCGGAAAGAAACCTTGGACCGACCATCAGGATCCACCGGGAAGAAGCCTACCGGCGCAATAGGCTGCAATGTAAAAAAACAAAAAAAAAAAAAAAAAATGAACCTCTGCTGTGGGTCAATGGCCACACCCAACACACTCATTATCCCTGTCAGTAATAGCAAACAGACCCCAAAAAGTGATGGAAATGAACTCTATGGAATGTAAGGGAGGCAGAAAACTGTAAAAGCTGACATTGTTTTTTAAGCTGGTAATAGTTGGCATTTCTTCATGAGGGAGAGCTGGCAATACTGTTTTTCATGCCCAAGGCAAGGCTTAGGTAGTCTTACGCTTGACAAATTAAACGGATCAATGAACACTTTCAAAATAATAGGAATATTAACACACACACACACACACACACACACACACACACACACACACACACACACACACACACAATAACATCCTTAGCACACACAGTAGCTAAAATAACAGTAGTAGCCTAGCACACTGACCCCCCATGACCTGACCTGACCTCTGCCATGTGCATAACTAAACTCAATCCTCCCTGTCATCCCTGCCCTGTTGTGCCGTGTCCTCTGCTGCCCCGTGCTGCCCCGCGTCGCCCCGCCAGTGCCCCATCAGGAGGTCATTGTCTCCAGTCATGCGGTCCAGCGAGTCACCGCTCTACCGCACGGCACTGACCCCAAGGACGTCCCGGTGAGTCAGTCCGTCTGTCTGTGAGGGACATAACCCCTGCCTGAGCTAACCCATCGCTGAGTCAGGCATTCATTATTTGTGTTATTTCAAGCCATAAGAGTAGCTTAGCATATGAGGAGGAGGAGGAGGCATCCATCAGTTTACTCAAGCACTATCTCAAGAGCATAATGTAACATAAGATAATAAGGAGTCTGCAAGAGGCTGATAGGCCAACACAAGGCAGCTCCTCACTATCCATGAAATCATCTAACCTCTTCTACCCGGCTCTCACACCACCAAAGCCTTATTAACACCCCTTACTAATTAAAGCCCTTCATACATTTGTAAGCCTCCATCAAGTCTCCTCACACCCTTCACTTTTCTAGAGAATGCAGGTTTAAATGTTTGGGTCTGTCCTCGTATGACAAGTTTCTCACCCTAAGAGATTGTAACCCTTTTCCATATACAAACACAGGTAAACACACACACATTGACCCTTCCTGACCTGTTGTAACCCTCCACAAATCCACAGCAGGGACGTGGCCACCCCTGCCAAGTCCCTGGACACAGCCCCAAGTGTTCCCTGGTGGGCCATACTTGCTAGGCTCCTCCTCCTCCTCCTTCTCCTTCTCCTCCTCCTCCTCCTCACCCTGCTGCCGTGGAAGGTGAGGGAGAGAGAGAGGGACTTTGATCACTGTCCCAGGCATGGCCAGAGGAATGTTGATGATGAGGTTACCGTAGTATCTTTTTTTTTCTTTCCTACTAATTCCTCCACCTCTGAAAAACTGAGCTTGTCGTCCGTGATCACACCAATGTTACCTTAGGCTGGGGTTAAGTTCATGAAAGTGTTACTCTCTCTCTCTCTCTCTCTCTCTCTCTCTCTCTCTCTCTCTCTCTCTCTCTCTCTCTCTCTCTCTCTCTCACACACACACACACACACACACACACACACACACACACACACACACACTTCTGGTCTGGGTCATCACTGTATCTATTCTTTCCAGTTTGTCTGAGGTACAAGTTGTTTCTGGCTGCCACAATGTCTTGGTGCTCCAGTAATATTTGTCTTCCATTCCAACACTTCTTAAATCTAAACCCAAGTTCTCTTATAACTTTCCATAAAGCTGTTCTGCCACCTTGAAAGTTTATTGGGGTTTCCTTGGCTTTCTGTAGCACAGTATTCATCATCATCATTTCCAGGAGATGGCCACGGCAGAAGAGCTTCCAACTTTCTCTATCCAGACACTCCCTCCTTGCCTGCTCAAAGTTTCTCAAAGATCTTTCCCCCCTCTCCCTAGCGTACTCTTGCACCCTATCCCTCCATTTCACTGGAGGTCGTCCTCTAGCATTCCCTCCCTCTATCTCACTCACATACATCCTTCTGGCCATCTTACTCTCCTCTATTCGCTCCATGTGGCCAAACCACTTTAAGGTCTGTCGCTTCACTTCTTCCACCACTCCACACTTCTTCCCTGCACCCCTGTGACACATTCCAAAATGCTCGTACACACTTTCATTACTCATTCCATCCATTCTACTCACACCACAAGCACTCCTCAAATAACTCATTTCCACTGCCTGCACTCTAGACCTCTGACTTTCATTCCAGGCCCACGTTTCATATGTGAGGGTTGGTACTATTATTGTATTTCTCAAATCCCTCTTTACCTCCATGCTCACACTTCTGCCATTCATGATTCGTCCCAAAGACCCTACCACCCTTCTTCCTTGCAATGCCCTTTCTCTTGTCTCTCCCACCATACCACCATGCTTACACACAACTGATCCTAGGTACTTAAACTCATTGACCTCCTCCATTTCTTCACCATTCAAAATTATTTTGCATTCTTTTTCACATTCAATTCCCACTCTATATGGGCATACAAAACCTACAACCTCACTTCTACTTTGCTCACAAACCATCACTTTACTTTTGTTGACATTTTCAGCTTTCTCCTTTTACAGACACTACCAAAAACACTGACCAAATTTTATAGGTCACTTTCATTTTCTGCAATGAGCACCGTGTCATCAGCAAACAGTACTGAATTCAGTACCCACTTCCCTCATCAAACAGTCTTACTCCAACTTCTCCAACTTTGCCCTTCATTTCTCTAATGACACCATCCATATAAATATTGAATAACCATGGTGACATGACACACCCTTGTCTTAAGCCCACTTTTATCTCAAAATGTTTACTTGTTTCTCCATTAATTTTGACACATGCAGATGCATCCTCATAGAAAGACTTTATTGCACTAAGCAGTTTTCCTCCCACACCATAAATCTTTAAAACATCCCACAATGCAATCCAATCGACTCTGTCATAAGCTTTTTCCAAATCCATGAAGGCAGCGTATAGTTTCTTTCCTTTTGCTATTAATTTTTCTACTACCATCCTGATGGCAAATATCTGATCCACACATCCCCTTCCCTTCCTGAAGCCTCCTTGCTCTTCACTGATTTTCTCTTCTGTAAGTCTTTGCACCCTCTCTATTATGACTTTTCCATATACCTTTCCGGGTATACTCAGGAGACTTATACCTCTATAGCTCCCACATTCCCCTCTCCTGCCCTTCCCCTTGTAAACTGGGACAATGATGGCTTTCGTCCAGTCTGCTGCCCCCCACCCCCCCCCCTCCCATGCTACTTCACATATCTTGACCATCCATTTCACGACTTCATTTCCTCCACACTTCAACATTTCTGATGTGATTCCATCAATTCCTGCTGCCTTTCCATTTTTTAATCTTTTTCTTGCCTAATTTACTTCTTCATATGTTATACTTCTTTCTTCATATACTCCTCCTCTGCCTCTACTCAAAACTGCTGCTGTTACAGCTGCTGGACGTCCATCCTCAAAATTCATTAAGTTTTTGAAATATTCTCTCCATCTCTTTCACAGCTTTCCCGTCTTTCAACATCTTTCCATTCTCATCCATAACTTCATTTATTTTACTTGAGGAGATATTTTCTGCATTTCTTTTGTTTTTTCCTGTCTCCATATCTGTATTTATCCAGCTTTTCCTTAAAGTTATGCACACTCTTTGCCAATACTACATCCTCATTTAGTCTGTTCCAAACCTCCAGGTTTCTTTGCGGGAAGCTATATTTCTTTGTCTCTCAAGCATCTTTCCTTTCTCAATTGTGTTGCTGGTGTTTCTTCCTTCTCTAAGTAGTAACTAAGCTAACTAAGCTTGTTTTCGTGCTGTCAAAGATAGAGAGGCAGCTCACAGAAGGTACCAGAGCCTTTGCACTCCTGCTAACCATGATCTTTACATTTTCGCCTGAAATCGTTCAAAATCTATTCTTCAACTTACCAAAACCACTTTCATCCATGGCAAATGTCAAAACCTTGCTTTTTCTAATTCTTCCCGTGACTTCTGGCACCTAGCCAAAAATATCTCCTCCAACTTCACTTCTTCATCATTCCCTCCACTCCTTGACCCTGACGGCAGCACTGCCGTCTCATCAGCTCTCCTCCTCATACTGATACTCTTTTACCTCTCAAATTCCGCCGCCATGTTGCCTCTCTTTCTATCTTCTATCGATATTTTCATGCTGACTGCTCTTCTGAACTTTCTAACTGCATGCCTCCCCCCTTCTCGCGGCCTCGTTGCACACGACTTTCTACTCATGCTCATCCCTATACTGTCCAAACCCCTTATGCAAGAGTCAACCAGCATCTTCACTCTTTCATCCCTTACGCTGGTAAACTCTGGAACATTCTTCCTTCATCTGTATTTCCTCCTGCCTATGACTTGAACTCTTTCAAGAAGAGGGTATCAGGACACCTCTCCTCCCAAAATTGACCTCTCTTTTTGGACACTCCTTTGACTTCTATTCAGGAGCAGTGAGTAGCGGTCTATATTTTTTTATATTATTCTTTACGCCCTTTAAGTCTCCTTAGTTGTAAAAAAAAAAAAAAAAAAAATCTGTCTCAAAGGCTGAACTCATTATTCAAACTTTCTGAAACAACTCCACTCTGGATGATTCTGGGCATATTCCTCCTACTCATCCCCCCTCTGACTCCTTTATGCTTGTTATTAAGATTCTTGGGAATGATGTTTTCTATGCCCTCTCTGGCCTCAACTCTCAGAAGGCTTATGGACCTGATGGAGTGACTTCTGTTGTCCTTAAACACTGTGCCTCCGTGCTGACACCCTGCCCGGTCAAACTTTTTTGTCTCTGCCTATTAACATCTACCTTTCCTTCCTGATGGAAGTATGCCTTCATACAGCCTGTGCCTAAGAAGGGTGACCGTTACAATCCCTCAAACTACCGCCCTATAGCTTTACTTTCCTGTCTATCTAAAGCTTTTGAATCAATCCTAAAGCACCTTTCCACTTCTAACCTTCTATCTGATCGCCAGTATGGGTTCCACAAGGGGCATTCTACTGGCGATCTTCTTGCTCTCTTAACTGACTCTTGGTCATCCTCTCTTAGCCGTTTCGGTGAAACTTTTTTCGGCTGCGCTAGACATATCGAAAACCTTCGATAGAGTCTGGCACAAGTCTTTGCTTTCTAAACTGCCCTCTTTCGGATTCTATCCCTCTCTCTGTTCCTTTATCTCCAGTTTCCTTTCTGGCCGTTCTATCTCTGCGGTGGTAGACGGTCACTGTTCTTCCCCTAAACCTATCAACAGTGGCGTTCCACAGGGCTCTGTCCTATCACCCACTCTCTTCCTGTTATTCATCAATGATCTTCTTTCCATAACAAACTGTCCTGTCCACTCGTATGCCGACGACTCCACTCTGCATTATTCAACTTCTTTCAACAGAAGACCATCACAACAGGAAGTACACGACTCCAGGCTGGAGGCTGCAGAACGCTTAACCTCAGACCTTGCTATCATTTCCAATTGGGGTAAAATAAATCTTGTGTCCTTCAATGCCTCAAAAACCCGATTTCCTCATCTATCAACTCGACACAATCTTCCAAACACCTATCCCCTATTCTTCGACAACACCCACCTGTCACCATCTTCAACACTAAACATCCTCGGTCTATCCATAACTCAAAATCTGAACTGGAAACTTCACATCTCCTCTCTTACTAAATCAGCTTCCTCGAGGTTGGGCGTTCTGTACTGTCTCCGCCAGTTCTTCTACCCTGCACAGTTGCTATCCATATACAAGGGCCTTGTCCGCCCTCGTATGGAGTATGTATCTCACGTGTGGGGCGGCTCCACTCACACAGCTCTCTTGGACAGAGTGGAGGCTTAGGCTCTTCATATCACAGCTCTCCTCCTCATACTGATAGTCTTCTACCTCTTAAATTCCGCCGCAATGTTGCCTCTCTATCTTCTATCGATATTTCCACGCTGACTGCTCTTCTGAACCTGCTAACTGCATGCCTCCCCCCCTCCCGCGGCCTCGCCACACGCAACTTTCTACTCAAGCTCATCCCTGTACTGTCCAAACCCCTTATGCAAGAGTTAACCAGCATCTTCACTCTTTCATCCCTCACGCTGGTAAACTCTGGAACAATCTTCATCTGTATTTCCTCTTGCCTACGACTTGAACTCTTTCAAGAGGAGGGTATCGGGACACCTCTCCTCCCGAAATTGACCTCTCTTTTGGCTACTCCTCTGTACTCTTTTTTAGGAACAGTGAGCAGCGGGCTTTTTTTTTTTCATAATTTTATTTTTTATGCCCATGAACTGTCTCCTTTGCTGTAAAAAAAAAAAATCCTCATTGTCTACTACTTCCATTTTAATCAATAATTTATGAGGCGGTGGCTGAATGGATAGCGAGACGGCCTCGTGTTCAGGAGGACGCGAGTTCAATCCCCGCCCGGTGCCACCAAGCTGGGATTTTTCAGCCGCCGCCGAGTGGCCTAAAACTACCCACATGCTGTCCAGAAGACCACTTATCAACCCGGACTCTAGATTCTATGATCAAAGATGAGCTCCGGGAGGGC
This sequence comes from Eriocheir sinensis, assembly GCF_024679095.1. NCBI lineage: Eukaryota > Metazoa > Arthropoda > Malacostraca > Decapoda > Varunidae > Eriocheir > Eriocheir sinensis. Next base: position 59,555 of record NW_026110504.1, read on the forward strand.
AGCATGAGCCAATGCAAGATGGCGCCACTATAAACACTTGCCTGCGCCAGAATGGGCTGGGCCGACCATCAGGCCCCACCGGAAAGAAGCCTTGGACCGACCATCAGGATCCACCGGGAAGAAGCCTACTGGCGCAATAGGCTGTGACGTAAAAAAGAGAAAAAAAAAAAGTCTCCCCTTTCTCTTCCTTGTTCCAGTGTTGGCAGGTCCATTTCCTTTAATCTTTCTTCATATGTCAATCCCTCCAGTTCTGGAACCATTTTCGTTGCAATCCTTTGTATTCTTTCTAGTTTTTTATGTGTTTCTTCGTATGGGGAGACCACACCGCCTCCGCAATTTTTTTTTGCTTTTTACAACAAAGGAGACAGCTCAAGGGCACAAAGAAAGGAAACAACAATATAAAAAAAACGCTACTCGCTGCTCCCACAAAAAGAATCAAAAGAGGTGGCCGAAAGAAAGGTGTCCTGATACCCTCCTCTTGAAAGAGTTCAAGTCGTAGGCAGGAGGAAATACAGATGAAGGAAGATTGTTCCAGAGTTTACCAGCGTGAGGGATGAAAGAGTGAAGATGCTGGTTAACTCTTGCATAAGGGGTTTGGACAGCATAGGGATGAGCATGAGTAGAAAGTCGTGTGCAGTGGGGCTGCGGGAGGGGGGGAGGCATGCAGTTAGCAAGTTCAGAAGAGCAGTCAGCGTGGAAATATCGATGGAAGATAGAAAGAGAGGCAACATCGCGACGAAATTTAAGAGGTAGAAGACTATCAGTAGGAGGAGGAGAGCTGATGAGACTCCACTCTGTCCAGAAGAGCTGTGTGAGTGGAACCCCCCCACACATGAGATGCATACTCCATACGAGGGCGGACAAGGCCCCTGTATATGGACAGCAACTGTGCAGGGGAGAAGAACTGGCGGAGACGATACAGAATGCCCAACCTCGAGGAAGCTGATTTAGCGAGAGAGGAGATGTGAAGTTTCCAGTTGAGATTTTGAGTAAAGGAAAGACCGAGGATGTTTAATGCTGAAGAAGCTGAGTGCTAGGGGATAGGTGTTTGGAAGATTGTGTCAAGTTGATAGGTGGAGAAATTGAGTTTTTGAGGCATTGAAGGACACAAGGTTCCTTCTGCCCCAATCGGAAATGATAGCAAGGTCTGAGGTTAAGCGTTCTGCAGCCTCCAGTCTGGAGTCGTGTATATGCATATTCCAATTTTGGTTTAATCATAGTGGTTATATTCTTCTCCATCATATCCTTATCCTTGTAGTGGAATGCTAATCCTATATTTCTTAGCATTCTATTCGTATTTCCGAATATCCTATTAACATGACTCTCAGGTTGTTGATTATCTTGTATTGTCACTCCCAGATCTCTCTCTTCTTGAACTTTTTTTAAATATTTCTCCATCTCCCATTCTATATGTTCATTTTGGTCTCCCTTCACTCTTTTCCTATTTCCATTACATGACATTTATTCACATTGAATTCCATCTCCCATTTCATACTCCAGTCCCAGATCTTATTCAGGTCCTCTTGCAAAATTTCAGTCTTTACTGTTTCTTATATGTCTCAGCAATTTCCCAGTCTGCAGACAGGCTCATGTAACTGCTTACTTTCTCCGGCATAACATTTATATATACCAGGAAAAGTATTGCTGCCAATACTGATCCTTGAGGCACTCCACTCTCTACAATTATCCTTTCCGATTTCATGTCCATTACCACTGTGTGTATTTAGGAAATTGGATAGCCTTACTATTTTTTGTGGTAGATTCTGGTGTTTGATTAAGAAATTGGGTAGCCAAACTATTTTTTGTGGTAGATTCTGGTGTTTGATTAAGAAATTGGGTAGCCAAACTATTTCTTGTGGTAGATTTTGGTGTGTATTTAAGTAATCGGGTAGCCAAACTATTTTTAGTGCTAGATTCTGGTGTTTGATTAAGAAATTGGGTAGCCAAACTATTTTTTGTGGTAGATTCTGGTGTTTATTTAAGTAATCAGGTAGCCAAACTATTTTTTGTGGTAGATTCTGGTGTGTATTTAAGTAATTGGGTAGCCAAACTATTTTTTGTGGTAGATTCTGGTGTGTATTTAAGTAATCAGGTAGCCAAACTATTTTTTGTGGTAGATTCTGGTGTGTATTTAAGTAATCGGGTAGCCAAACTATTTTTTGTGGTAGATTCTGGTGTGTATTTAAGTAATTGGGTAGCCAAACTATTTTTTGTGGTAGATTTTGGTGTTTATTTAAGTAATCGGGTAGCCAAAATATTTTTTGTGGTAGATTTTGGTGTGTATTTAAGTAATTGGGTAGCCAAACTATTTTTTGTGGTAGATTTTGGTGTTTATTTAAGTAATCAGGTAGCCAAACTATTTTTTGTGGTAGATTTTGGTGTTTATTTAAGTAATTGTGTAGCCTAACTATTTTTTGTGGTAGATTTTGGTGTGTATTTAAGTAATCGGGTAGCCAAACTTTTTTTTTGTGGTAGATTCTGGTGTGTATTTAAGTAATCAGGTAGACAAACTATTTTTTGTGGTAGATTTTGGTGTTTATTTAAGTAATCAGGTAGCCAAACTATTTTTTTGTAGATTTTGGTGTTTATTTAAGTACTCGGGTAGCCAAACTATTTTTTGTGGTAGATTTTGGTGTGTATTTAAGTAATCGGGTAGCCAAACTATTTTTTGTGGTAGATTTTGGTGTGTATTTAAGTAATCGGGTAGCCAAACTTTTTTTGTGGTAGATTCTGGTGTTTATTTAAGTAATCAGGTAGCCAAACTATTTTTTGTGGTAGATTTTGGTGTGTATTTAAGTAGCCGAACTCAGGCAGCTGTTTCTAGCGCCAAACACCAGCTTATTTCAACATCCTCCCCCACTATCCTAAACCTCTGTCTGAATACACTGCAGCCCAAAAAATCTAACCTAACTCACCCTGGCATGAATAACCTAACAGGGGGCCTTGTCACCCCCCCCTCCCCCCCCTGTCTTCACATATCATCTGAGAAAGGGGAATAAATTTAAGCTAACCTAAGCTAATGTAACCCTAGACATTTAAGACTATGGGCCGCTTCACAGTCACTTTGTTTGTTTTGATCGTTACCAATGGCGGTGGTGGCGGCTATAGTATTTCCGTGTCAAACTGGCCGATGGGGTAGTGGCGGCTGCGGGGTTAGCCTAGCCCAGCACCTTGGCACACACTCTCAACACCTCTCGCTTCCCCTGCTGCCGCCACTACCCTATAGGCCAGTTTCACGTGGAACACTATAGCGTTGATCGCCGCCATTGGTAGCAATCAAAACAAACAGAGTGACTGTGAAAGCGGCCCTATGGACACAACTCTTCTTCTTCTTCCACAGGTGTCAGGTTGCTGCACAGGTGAACCAAGATGGAGTCATGGCCTTGGGGCGGCTTGCTAAACAGGTACGCGTGTGTGTGTGTGTGTGTGTGTGTGTGTGTGTGTGTGTGTGTTTACCTGTTGTGTAAGGAAGTGAAGGCTTTCAGATTTATTTTACCCACACACACACACACACACAAAAAAAAAATGGACATATAAAATTGGAGATGGTGAAATATTAAAGAAAGTACATGAAAAGAAAGATCTGGGAGTAATAATGCAAGATAACAAACAGCCTGAGAGTCATGTTAATCGGATATTCGGTGATACGTATAACATGGTGAGAAATATAGGAATAGCATTCCACTACATGGATATGATGAGAAAGTTAATTGCCACCATGATCAGACCAAAATTGGAATATGCGGAGGCAGTGTGGTCTCCTCATAAGAAGAAACACATAAAGAAACTAGAAAGAATACAAAGGATGGCAACAAAAATGGTTCCAGAGCTGGAGGGATTGACATATGAGGAAAGACTTGCCAACACTAGAACAAAGAAGAGAAAGGGGAGACCTAACACGTTGAGCAAAATGGAAGAAGTAGATAACGGTGAGTTACTACTGAGAGAAGGAATTACAACCAGGAACACAAGAGGACATCATAGAAAATTGAGGAAGGGAAGATGCTTGAGACAAAGAAATATAGCTTCCCGCAAGGAAATAAAGAGGTTTGGAACAGACTAAGTGAGGATGTAGTATTGGTGGAGTGTGCAAAGCTTTAAGGAAAAGTTGGACAAATATAGATACAGAGACGGAACCACACGAGCGTAAAGCCCAGGCCCTGTAAAACTACAAATAGGTAAATACAACTAGGTAAATACATACACTTAACTTCCGCTGGCCCACACTGCAAGCTGAAAACATCTAAACTAATCCTAACGTGAACATCATTTACCTAATACGCTTTATTATTATTATTATTATTATTATTATTATTATTATTATTATTATTATTATTATTATTATTTATATTTTTTAATTTTTTTTAATTTTTTACCCCTAACACTTAACCTCTTGACTGTGGATTTCCTACAGTCCGACCTCTCCAAGCTACAGGAATGGAACAAAAAGTGTCTACGGCTACAATTCAGTCAAGAAAAATGTCAAGTCCTGCACCTTGGGAGGGGATATCCAGCACACCAATACCACATGGGAAACACTCTACTATCCACCACAGAGGCAGAGTAAGACCTGGGAGTATATGTTACCAGGCTACCAGTGAAGGGATATCCAGCACACCAATACCACATGGGAAACACTCTACTATCCACCACAGAGGCAGATTAAGACCTGGGAGTATATGTTACCAGGCTACCAGTGAAGGGATATCCAGCACACCAATACCACATGGGAAACACTCCACTATCCACCACAGAGGCAGAGAAAGACCTGGGAGTGTATGTTACCAGGATAACAGTGAAGGGATATCCAGCACACCAATACCACATGGGAAACACTTCACTATCCACCACAGAAAGAAGGAATTACAACCAGGAACACAAGAAGACATCGTAAAAAAATTGAGGAAGGGAAGATGCCTGAGAAACAAAGAAATATAGCTTCCTGCAAAGAAATACCTGGACCTGGGACTATTATGTTACCAGGCTACCAGTGAAGGCAAAGTTCCTGACAATCGCAGCGGATGGGTTAACTTCGGTTGGCTACACTGCATGCCAAAACTTTTAAACTAACTTAACGTAACCTATCAAACGGACTTCCTTGACTCCCTCATCGTTTTCGCATTTATTATTTTTTATTTGTTTTATTTTGTTATTTATGTAGTAGTGCTGTTAGGCTTTTTTTTTATTGGGCCTGGTGGTTGGTCCAAGCCCATCTTGGCACAGGCAAGTGCTTATAGTGGGACCATCTATTCTCAATTAAAATATATTATCGATCCCCTTTGTTTTCGAATTCAATCTGAGTATGCTGAATTAACCCGTCCACTGTGGTTGGCAAGGATTTTGCCCTCACTGGTAGCCTGGTAACATACAGTCCCAGGTCTTTCTCTGCCTCTGTGGTGGATAGTGGAGTGTTTCCCATGTGGTATTGGTGTGCTGGATATCCCTTCACTGGTAGCCTGGTAACATATAGTCCCATGTCTTTCTCTGCCTCTGTGGTGGATAGTGGAGTGTTTCCCATGTGGTATTGGTGTGCTGGATATCCCTTCACTGGTAGCCTGGTAACATACACTCCCAGGTCTTTCTCTGCCTCTGTGGTGGATAGTGGAGTGTTTCCCATGTGGTATTGGTGTGCTGGATATCCCTTCACTGGTAGCCTGGTAACATACACTCCCAGGTCTTTCTCTGCCTCTGTGGTGGATAGTGGACTGTTTCCAATGTGGTATTGGTGTGCTGGATATCCCTTCACTGGTAGCCTAGTAACATATAGTCCCAGGTCTTTCTCTGCCTCTGTGGTGGATAGTGGAGTGTTTCCCATGTGGTATTGGTGTACTGGATATCCCTTCATTGGTGGCTTGGTAACATATACTCCCATGTCTTACTCTGCCTCTGTGGTGGATAGTGGAGTGTTTCCCATGTGGTATTGGTGTACTGGATATCCCTTCATTGGTGGCCTGGTAACATATACTCCCATGTCTTACTCTGCCTCTGTGGTGGATAGTGGAGTGTTTCCCATGTGGTATTGGTGTGCTGGATATCCCTTCACTGGGAGCCTGGTAACATAATGGTCGCAGGTCTTACTCTGTGGTGGATAGTGGAGTGTTTCCCATGTGGTATTGGTGTGCTGAATATCCCCTCCCAAGGTGCAGGACTTAACATTTTTCTTCACTGAATTGTAGCAGACAGTTTTGTTCCATTCCTGTAGCTTGGTGAGGTATTCTGGTAGGAAATCCACAATCAAGGGGTCACACTGCTCTAACATAATGTAACCTCCTTAATGGGAGACTTTGAACCCTGCGACCCCTCGTTTCCACACTTAATCTGAGCATGCCAAATTAAATCAAACTAACCTAACATAACGTAACCTAGTGTAACCTGACTAATGTCTTTTTTTTTTTTTTTTCGCCCCTTCAACTCACCCTATTTTCACATTTCATCTCAGGCCTATACTTTTGGCAGCTTTTAGGGGGGCTAGAGGGCATCATATGCATATCTCTCTCTCTCTCTCTCTCTCTCTCTCTCTCTCTCTCTCTCTCTCTCTCTCTCTCTCTCTCTCACCAAAAAAAAAATAAAGTCCACACATCCACAGGTCAGATGAGCCACAACAGGTGCAGGTCACAACAGGTCACCACATGCAGGTCGGAGGTCACACAGCCACCGTCCACGACCTGACCCATAAGAGTGGATACAATCTGGCTGGAGTGGACACAGAAGTGGATTCCTTACAGCACCGGGACTCCTGTAAGAGGAGACATAGGAAGCATAGCTGAGGAGGAGGAGGAGGAGGAAGGGTTAGAAGAGGCATGTAAGAAAAGAAAGACAAAATAAGAAAATGAGAGAGAGAGAGAGAGAGAGAGAGAGAGAGATACTTACACTTTATATATATATATATATATATATATATATATATATATATATATATATATATATATATATATATATATATATATATATATATATATATAGTATATATTATATTTTAGTTATTATTTACTATTTTTAATTATTTCATATTTATAATTATTTCCTTCTTCCCTCCCCTTCCTCCCTTTCCTCCCCTTCGCTGGTAAGGCCCCACCTGGAATACGCCGTGCAATTCTGGTCTCCTAATTACAGGAAAGACATTGAATTACTTGAGAGAGTACAGCACCGCGCCACGAAGATGATACCATCACTGAGGACGAAACCCTATGAAGAACGACTCGAGCGACTCAACCTCTTCACGTTGGAAAAGAGACGCCTGCGGGGAGACATGATACAAGTCTTTAAGTACCTGAACAAGCTCAGCAACGTTGATCACTCCAAACTCTTCACGCTACAAACCAACCTGAGAACAAGAAACAACGGAAAAACAATTCAAGCAAAGCGATGCAATACCGACATCGGCAGGAGTTATTTCTCAAATAGAGTTGTTCGCCACTGGAACAGCCTTCCTGCAGAAGTGGTTAGCGCAGAGACCATCAACTCCTTCAAGAAACGCATTGATCGCCACTTTGCTGCAACGGGTGTGAACTGAACGTTCCCAAGAGTAGGTACACAAGTGCTTTAATCCTTCCCTGCAAGCCACTCCTATGGCAAACGGATTGATTAAATCACTGAACGCAGGCAGCCTAGTAATGAGCCAACAGGCTTTCTGCTGCCTGCTAGTCCATGTTTCCATGTTTCCATGTTTCCTCTTCTTCTTCTTTCTATTTTTTTCTTTCTTTATAATATAAATTTTATTTTCATATATTTTCTTTTTCTTATTTGTTTTCTTCTTCAACCTCCCCCTTCCCTTCTCTTCCTTCCTTCTCCTCTCCTCCCTTCACCCCTCCCCCCAAACCCCCCTCCTAACCCCTCCCTTACCCTATAGGTCAAGATCTCGGTCACCCTCGGAGTCTTGTCACTGGAAATTTCCTGAGCAGCTGTGTCGGTGCGTCACACTCCACCTCCAAGCTAACCCAGGACTGTCCCAGGCTGAGCTGCATGACAACCTATACTAAGATCGAACCCGCCTGCAACCTCAAGATCAAGTACGGGTCACCCAAGCCTAGCAGACAGCGTAGCCCTCGCCGATCTAAGAGGTGGGTGATTGCGGCTGATCGGGGTCTGAAGGGGCTGTTTTTAGGGGCGAGAGGGCAGGGATAAGACTGTAAGGTTACTATCAGTGCTGAGAGACAAAAAAAGTGACGGGTAATTTTTGGGGCTGATTTCGGTGCCTGAGGGGGCTGAAAGGAGTACAGGGGAAGGAAAGGGGCTGAGAAGGAGTTGTCAGGGTGCTATGGGTTTAAGAACGGGCTGGTTTGGGGCTTTTTAGGCGGCTGATTTAGGGCTGCGAGTGTAAGGCTGCGGGCACACAGAAAGTGAGAAAGCTAGCGAGAGCTGCAAGGCGAGTTTCTGTGACCATACTCACTCTGGAATAGCTTAAGTTAGGTTAGCATTTTTTTTATTATTATTTTGGTGTAGTTCTCTCTCTCTCTCTCTCTCTCTCTCTCTCTCTCTCTCTCTCTCTCTCTCTCTCTCTCTCTCTCTCTCTCTCTCTCTCTCTCTCTCTCTCTCTCTCTCTCTCTCTCTCTCTCTCTCTCTCTCTCTCTCTCTCTCTCTCTCTCTCTCTCTCTCTCTCTCTCTCTCTCTCATATTCTCTCTCTCTCTCTCTCTCTCTCTCTCTCTCTCTCTCTCTCTCTCTCTCTCTCTCTCTCTCTCTCTCTCTCTCTCATATTCTCTCTCATATTCTCTCTCTCATTCTCTCTCTCTCTCTCATTCTCTCTCATTCTCTCTCTCTCTCTCTCTCTCTCTCTCTCTCTCTCTCTCTCTCTCTCTCTCTCTCTCTCTCTCTCTTTTACATCTATGGATGCAGCTCAAGGGCAACAAAAAGAATATAAGAAAAAGCCCGCTTCTCGCCGCTTCCACAAAAGTAAAAAGTACAGAGTAGCCAAAAGAGAGGTCAGTTTCGGGTGGAGAGGTGTTCTGATACACTTCTTGAAAGAGGTCAAGTCATAGGCAGGAGGAAATACAGAAGAAGGAAGGCTGTTCCAGAGTTTACCAGTGAAGGGGGATGAAAGAATGGAGATGCTGGTTAACTCTTGCATAAGGGGACTCGTTATCTACTTCTTCCATTTTATTCCACAATTCGTACATTAGTATTAGTATTAGGTATTTACCTAGTTTACCTAGTTGTGAAATACAGGAAAAGAGCCGTATTAGGCTCGTGCTGTCCCGTCTCTATAACGCTTATTATCCAGTTTGGCGTTAAATTCATGAATCGTTTTTGCACACACAGTCTCCTCGTCAAGTCCGTTCCATGTTGTTATGCTTCTGTATGGAAAACTGTATTTCTTGACGTCTCCTACAGTCGCTCTTATTCAATTTCTTACCATTCCAATTTCTTACCATTCCCTCTCGTCACACTTCTGTCACATACCACTAAATCTTCCGTCCAATTTCTCCAATCCCTCTTGTATCCTGTATTAGTTCCCCTCTCTCCTTCTCTCCAGTGTTGTAAGTCCCAATTTCTCCAGTCTTTCTTCATAACCCCCCGGTCCCACAGAGCCCGAATCGGTCCCGAATGTGAAATTTTCAAATTCGGGCTGAATTTGGCTAGCTTCGGGAGCTTCGTAGTACTTCGTGAATCAAATCGGCGTCAGTTTGGGTACAAAAACACTTCGGAAGAAAAATTTCAACATGAGTAAATTTTCCCCCCAAATTCAGAAGCCGTCCCGAATTGATAAGAAATTGGCGTGTTTCGGCATACTTCATAGTACTTCTTACTACTTCGTAGTGTTTCGGTGTACTTCGTAGTAGTCAATTCGGCGTAGTTAGGGAGAGAAACAGGCCCCAATTCCGCGTACTTCTCTCCCCGAAGCACCCCGAGTCACGCCGAAGTACCCCGAGCTACCCCCGATTTACACCGAAGGACTACGAATTGTATCTCTAAGCAGCCGAATTTTCGTCCCGAAGTACGGCGATTAACACCGAACAACGACGGAACTACTAGGAAGTGCATCCCGAAACACCCCGAAGCACACCGAAGTACTACAAAGTCGGGTAAGGTGGGGTAAGATGCCCCCTGGGGTGAAAGGCCCCCCCTTGGTTTTGTCTTTCTTTCTTTTTTCAAGCTGTCACATGGTCAAGCAGGCAACGCCAACTCACTGTGCTCACAGGAACTACTGGAGTAAACAATGGACAGTTGCTCTGGCCACAAGGGGACATCTTTTTGACTAATTTCTTGTAAGTTTTCAGTGATTTGAATGATACCTAATTAACGACAAAGAACTGTAGAGTTAGCCTGATAGCTATGGATAGTTGCTCTAAGATGTCTAGACCATATTGCATGTGATTATACTCTGCCTACTTACTTGTAGGAGGGGTGGTGACATTTTGTGTATATATGAGTTGCCAGGGTAAGAGGCCCCCTGTCCCTTTGGGGTAAGATGCCCGCAGGGAGGCCTTTTACCCCACATGTGGGCCTTTTACCGCATTATCAGCAAATTGGCAAATGGCTTTGCTTGGTGTGTGGGGAACTATTTGCTAATAGCAGACCTTCAGAAAAATGGGTCCAATGTCGGGGTTGTAGAAATTGGCCACATACCGTTTACCGTTACCGTTGATGAGGTTTCAGGCCCCGGTCTGCTGCCATGGCAGCGCTCCACAGGGCCGCTAACATTATAATAGTAATATTAGCACCTAAAATTGTCCTCAATCCTCATATTTGTTAAGTCATAGTATTTAGTGAATAAGTGAGTCTTCAGCGCTTTCTTGAAGATTGCCAGACTGTCATTGTTCTTAACGTCCCCGGGTAACTCATTATAGAGCCACAGGGCACTCTTCTCAAATGCTCTGAAACCCAGTTCCAGGTTGACCCTGGGCTCATAGAGTCTATACTGTTCTGCACTGTGTCTCACTGACATGGTGGTGTCCAAATGAAAATCCTGTTGAATATTTCTCAAATATCCAGGTTTACCAAGTCGCGTTGCTTGATAAGTCAAGACAAATATTTTGTAGACTATTCGTGCCTTGATGGGCAGCCAATGCAAGTCTGTGAGTGCAGGTGTTATTCTCTCACGGGGGGACAGACCCTTTGTTAGCCTTGCAGCTCTGTTCATGACAAGTTGTAACTTCTTCAGCAGATATTTGGGAAGGCCATAATAAAGTGAGTTACAATAATCCAGCTTTCTATTTACATGATTATATATAAGCATCTTCATGGTCTTATCATCCAGGTATTTCTTGACAAATGCAATATTTCTCAGATGGTAGCCTGCCGTTCTCACCACCTGATTGATCTGTTCTTTGAATGATAGAGTGCAGTCAAGTATCACACCTAAATCTTTGACTGACTTTTTTACAGTCATAGTGTCATCTTTTATCCGAAGAGTGGAAACATCTAGCCTCCTGACATCCTTGTTCTTCCCCACAATCAAGCATTCAGTTTTCCTCATTCAGCTTCAGTTGCTTAGAATTCATCCATTTCCCGACATCATCCATAATTCTGCTCAGCTTATCTTCAGTGTTTTCCACATCACTCAGCGACAAATAGAACTGTGTATCATCAGCATACAGTTTAAAGTCAACTTCATGCCTTCTTAGTAAAATGTGAAAGACCAATAGTATAAACACAGAATAAAATTGGACCCAGTACACTTCCCTGGGGGACTCCTCTTTGCAAAAGTTTATGAGTGGATAACGATTTACCTATTTGCACACAGTAAGTTCTGTTCTCAAGGTAACTCCTCAGATAATCCAGCGCGCCACCCTCAATTCCAATATTCTTGCAATCCTGAAGCAATAGACTGTGCTCCACCGTGTCAAACGCAGCACTCAAGTCTAACAAAATCAGAACACCACACTTCCCTTCATCCATAAGCACAAGCAAGTTGTTTACCACCAAACAGAGAGTAGTTTCAGTTGAGTAAAGCCTCTTGTAGGCAGATTCATTATCCGGTAAACCCTGCACCACTAGCAAATGCTCCATTAGCTGATTTAAGATCACATTTTCAAGTATCTTAGATAGAAACGTCAAGTTGGATACTGGTCTAAAGGAACTAAACACTGTGGGTCCAGTTTACCTTTAACGATAGGTTTCACGATCGCCGCTTTCTCACTCTCAGGGAAAGTCCTGTTTTCAATACCTGTGTTAACCATCACAGTCATAATATTTAAGAAATCACTAAAGTTTCCACTCTTAATGATGTCACTTATCGGCAAGGGATCGTCATCACAGTACGTCAGTTTCACCTGTGTATGATAGTTTTCACCACAGCCACATCCACTTGTTGAAAGCTTGTTAACTTTATTACAGGGACTGGAGTTTCCACAGCGGATCCATGGTAACCGCGGTCGCCTCTAAAGTTCATGATAACTCTCTCAATTTTCTTGTCAAAAAAAGTCTAAAAACTTATTTGCCAGCACTTCATCCGAGAAACCATCCGGAAGCTTGTTAACCTTTCTGTTTCCATTCAAACTGTCAAGCACCTTATATAATTTATTGATGTCAGGCCCTGCCTCCACAACCTTATTCCGATAGTATTCTCTTTTCCGTTTTATCACAAGCCGATTTTCTTTGTTTCTTACCTCCTGGTATGCTCTTCTTGCCTCATCTGTTTTTTGCCTACGCCACAGTCTTTCTTTTTTCTTCTTCTCTCTTTTTTCCCACAGTATTTCCGCATTGAACCAAGGTGCATGATCTATCAACACTATCTCCTTTTCACTCAGAGGACAGAGGCTGTTATACTCATCTTTAGCTAAACCATTATATAGCTTAACCAGGCAGGTAGCACAGTTTCCACGTAACACCGAGCCATGTTCACAGATTTCACGACAATTAATAGTAATTTCCTGTATTACAGAGTTAATCAATATTTCTGGTTGAAAATTCTTTCGCAATCTGAACGTAATCTTTTTTCTCTGCACTGCTTCCCTCATGTATGAAATTTCAAAGGTTACCAATTTATGCACCGGGGATATACAACATATTTCATCAACCCCCCCCCTTGCACTAGATCACCGTCTATATCGCTGAAAACCAAGTCTAGCACATGACCCCCTAAAGAAGTCATCTCGTTCACTTTATTAATCAGGTTGAAACTGTCCATCATCTCAATGAAGGCCATGGCAGAAGAATTTTCAGGATCATCAGTCCATAGATTAAAGTCACCACAGATGAACACATTTGCACTCACCATATCCACAGACTCCAAAAATGTGCGAAATTCATCAATAAAGCCCTCTGCTCTTGTATCCGGAGGTCGATACACCACAATAAAGGTGCATTTCCTTCTATCAATTTCACGGATGACTTGCACTAATTCAAAGGTGTCCCACCTTTCTGATGCTTTTCTCCGAATCTTCTTAAAATAATTCGAAAGAAAGATCCCAACATCACCACCCCTTCTTGTCTCCCTCGGGACATGTATAAAGGTATGAGTACATGCAGAATCTACAATTGGAGTAGGCCTAGATCTGTACCTATGTCAAAACTGCCAGTCTGATTAGGCATTACAGTATTGCTTTAAATAGAATTTGTTTAAGTTTTTGAAAGGCATCCATAAGTGAACACTTTTGAGTATGAGACTATAAGGAAGTTGGTGTTTTTAACTGTTTCAGATATCAATATTCAACAGAAAGGACATATTTTATCAACTTAATTGAATATTTAGTTCCATATATTTTTCATGAAAGTAGATGTTCCTTTTGTTACAAAAATTCAGAAGAAAGGGAAGCTGTCTAATATTACTAGTCTAAAAGAAGGGGATACCTTTTGGAAAATTAATTAACTGTTTAGTTTTACATTCTGTTCATTAGGAGACACAAATATGACTGTGTTCCTATATTTCACATCAAGAGAGATTTATAGGGTATAGTTTTCAAAAAGGGAATACATATCATATTTTTATAAAGTGAAAAAACTATTTTCCTTATGTTTCTGTGAGTTTTATTATTGTAAGCCAGTGGGGTAAAAGGCCTACCTAGTGGGCGTTTTACCCCACATGCAGGGTAAGAAGCCCCCTTATTATTTTTTTTTAATTGTCATTATAGAAAGGTGTAAATCATAATGAGTGGATATGATATATACCATAGATAGGCCTTAGCCCAAGCTTTCAACAGATCTTTTTTTTTTTTTAATTCTATTGCAAAAAATGTGGCTACAACAGGCAATCTCTCTTAAGGGGGGCAACTTACCCCACCTTACCCTATTACGAATTTGGGAAGAGTATTAAAAGGCAAGCATTTTGCACATCAATCAGTCTTTTCCAATTTGCAGGAGTCACGTCACATCACAATGGGACCGAAAAAGGATGAGAAGGGACAAGACAAGAAGAAAAGGTCTTCTGCTGCCGCTGCTGCCTCTCCTGATGATGATGAGCAACAAGAAGACACTCAAGAACAACCTGCCAAGAAAGTGAAGGGACGATCCAAGAAGAGGTCATTGTCTGCTACCGGGGAGACACCCCCTCCTCCAGCCCTCATGCGTCACCAATCCACTTGGACACAGAGCCCCAACCTGGTCATGATGATGCTGTGGTGCGTCTTTTGCTCAAAATTGGGAGCAAATTCTTGGAGGAGATTTGAAACTCGTAGTGGATCCGGAGTTATCGGTGTAGTTCGTCGTACATTGTAGTATTTCGAACTTACAAATCGGGACAGTTGGTGTGGTTCGTGATACTTCGTAGTACTTCGGATCCAAAACTCGGCGTACTTCGGGAGAAAATCGGGGTGAAATCGTAGTACATCGTAGCACATCGTAGTACGTCGTAGCACTTCGGGAAATAATTCGGTGTACTTCGGGGAATATGCCCTCGAGGTCGACCGAACGCCTTGAGATGAAAAGATAAACAAATTTTCGTAGTGATTCGGGGAAAACGTTGTCTCCCGAGGTACTACGATTTTTTTGTGATTCGGCGTCTGTGAGACCGGGGGGTAAGTGTGTTCTCTCAGAGTTTCCGGTAGTTTGGTCGCTGCTCTCTGTATTCTTTCCAACTTTCTAATTTCTTTCTTCAATGTAGGTGACCACACTAACGCTGCATATTCCAGTCTTGGACGTATCATCGATGTTATTAGTTTCTTCACCATTTCTTCGTCTAGATATGTAAATATTACTTTTATGTTTCTAAGAAGATTGTATGTTTCCCCAGTTATCCGATTTATATGCTCTCCAAAGGATAACTTGTCAGTTATTGTTACTCACAGATCTTTTTCTTCTGTTTTTTTCATGATTCTTTCGTTACTGAGAGAGTAGTTCCCCGATATTCGTCTACTGCTCTTACCAAACTCCATCACACTACACTTCTCTGTACTGAATGTCATTTGCGTGACCATTCGCTTATTCTATCGAAATCCTGACTCAGGGCTACACAGTCATCTTCATTAGCCACCCTCCTCATTAGTTTAGCATCATCAGCAAACATATTCATATAGCTTGTCACCCCTTCTGTCATGTCAATTATATATATTGCAAACATAATCGGAGCCAGCACCGATCCTTGGAGGACTCCACTGGTCACTTCCGCCCAGCTTGATTTATTGCTCTTGATTACTGTTCTCATTTCTCTCTCCGTTAAAAAGTCTATAATCCAACCCTTATATTTTGCATCATCCTGTAGGTTTCTCCAAATAACTTGTTTATGTGCTTTTCTGGGGATGGTGTGTCTTGCATCGTTACTCCCAAATCTTTTTTCTTCATGTGCTAACTTTAAATTTTCTTCTCCCGTCCTATATGTCTTCCTTGGTCTTTTTATACTTTTCCCCATATCCATAACATGGCATTTGTTTGCATTAAATTCCATCTCCCATAACTGGCTCCATCTATACACTCTGTCCAGGTCTTTTTGCAGTTCTTCACAGTCTTCCTCCGTCTTCACTTTCCTTATTAATTTTGCATCGTCTGCAAAAAGGCTCATATAACTTGTTATACCCTTTGGCATATCATTTATATATATTATGAACATTATTGGTGTTTGTGTCATTTCAGGTAAAATATAAGTATCAAGTATATAAAAAAAACTAGTCCTGTTAGGTTTGTGTGGGTCATGTCACGTGTTTGTGGAGGTCATCTTAGGTCCCAAGGGTGAGGTGTGTGTGTCTGTCTGTCTGCAGTGCCTGTTCCAGAGCCTCAAGGGAAGTGCCGGCAGCCTGGAGGGGGTTTTGGGGCCCCTATTCAGAGTGCCTTAAAGTGTGTGTGTGTGTGTGTGTGTGTGTGTGTGTGTGTGTGTGTGTGTGTGTGTGTGTGTGTGTGTAATTCACCACGGCCTGATCACGAGTTGGACTGGCTTTCGCCAGCAGGTACCCTCCCAACGTGAGTAAGTGCTCATTATTGTCGATCTCTGGGTACTGCCAAGATCTCACACACCACACAACCCATCCCCCTTGCTCAAGGGGAGACAGTAACCACTCCTAGTCAACGGAAAGAATCTGGCCTGAGCGGGGCTCGAACCGCCGCCTGTTTGGCCGTGAAGACTTGCAGTGCAGCGCTCTACCGATTGAGCTACCGGAGCGGTGTGTGTGTGTGTGTGTGTGTGTGTGTGTGTGTGTGTGTGTGTGTGTGTGTGTGTGTGTGTGTGTGTGTGTGTGTGTGTGTGTATCCACCTAGTTGTATTTACCTAGTTGTGACATACGGGAAAGGAGCTCGCGTTGTTCCGTCTCCATATCCACTCCTATCCAACTTTTCCTAAAATCATGAATGTTTCTTGCACAAACCACCTCCTCCTCCAGTCCATTCCACACCTCAATGCTTCTGTTTAGGAAGCTAAACTTTTTCACATCTCACCTACACGTGGTCGCCCTCAACTTCTTTCCATGTCCTCTCATTTCTCTCTCACTCCACACACACAGGTCCTCTCTGTCCAGATTCTCCACCCAGCTCGCCACCCTGTACACCACTATCAGGTCTCCTCTTTCTCTTCTTCTCTCCAGGGTTGTGAGCCCCATGCTATTGAGTCTCTCCTCGTAAGTCCGATCCTTAAGTTCCGGTACTATCTCTGATCTCCATCCAAGGGCACAATGCATTCAAGCTAGAAATCGAGCAAATAGGGGGCTGGGATTAATTTCAAGGAGCGTAAGCAACAGAAGCCCCGAAGTCTTCCTCAAACTATATTTAGCATTAGTTAGACCTCATCTTGACTATGTGGTTCAGTTCTGGTCACCTTACTATAGAATGGATATCAAAATGTTAGAATCGGTGCAGAGGAGGAAGACTAAGACGATTCAGGGGTTGAGAAACTTGCCATACGAGGAAAGACTCAAACAGTTAAACTTGCATTCTCTAGAAAGGCGAAGGGTGCGTGGAGACATGATCGAGGTTTATAAATGGATGAAGGGCTTTAATAAGGGAGACATTCATAAGGTTTTCTTGGTAAGAAAATTGGGTAGGACACGAAGTAATGGGTTTAAACTGGATAAATTCAGATTCAACAAGGACATAGGCAAAAATTGGTTTACAAACAGGGTGGTGGATGAGTGGAATAGGCTTAGCAGTCATGTTATAAGTGCCAATACAATTGTCACATTCAAAAATAGATTGGATAAATTCATGGACAGCGATATTAGGTGGGGTTAGATACACGGAAGCTACACAGGAGCTTAGGTTCAGAGGAGCTGCCTCGTACAGGCCTACCGGCCTCTTGCAGACTCCAACGTTCTTATGTTCTTATGTTCTTATGTTATCTTAGTTGCCATTCTCTGTACTCTTTCCAGCTTTCTTATGTTCTTCTTTTCGTGAGGAGACCAGACCACTGCTGCATACTCCAGCCTTGGCCTTATCATTGTAACTATTATTTTCTTCATCATCTCTTCGTCCAAATACACAAATGCCGTCCTTATGTTCTTCAGCAAATTCATAGTTTGTCCCGTTATCCTGTTGATGTGTTTGTCCGGTGACATGTTCTCTGAGACAGTCACTCCCAAATCTTTTTCTTCCATTCCTCTGCATATTATCTCACTTCCCATCATATAATCATATTCACATCTTCTACCACTCCTACCAAACTCAATTTTTTTACATTTCCCAAGGTTGAATTCCATCTGCCATGTACCACTCCACTCCCATATTTTGTCCAGGTTCCTCTGCAATGCCTCACAGTCCTTCACGTCATTGACTCGTCTCAATAGCTTTGCATCATCTGCAAACAAACTCACATGGCTGGTCACTCCTTCCACCATATCATTTATATAAACAGCAAACATTATTGGTGCCAGCACCAAACCTTGTGGGACCCCACTTCTCACAGGGCACCAGTTGGAAACCTTGTCCTTGATTATTGTCCTCATTTCCCTGTTAGTTAGGAAGTCCTCCAGCCACTTGATCAGTCCATCACCCACTCCACCCCTATTTTTAATTTTCCAAATTAGTCTTCTGTACGGTACTTTGTCGAATGTCTTTTTCAAATCCAGGTACACTCCATCCCCCCAGCCGTCTCTCTCTTGTATTAAATCTGTCACCCTTGAGTAGTAACACAACAAGTTGATGACACACAATTTCCCTCCTGAATCCAAACTGTCAATCTGAGATAATTCTCTCACTTACCAAAAAATCCGACCACCTGTTTTTAACTAGCCTCTCACATATCTTCGCAACCAAACTAGTGAGTGATACCGCTCTGTAATTTAATGGGTCCTCTCTCTCTCCTCCTTTATAAATTGGTACTATGTTTGCTCTCTTCCAATCTTGTGGTACCCTTCCTTCACTCAGGGAGGTGCTCATTATGGAGTGCAGTTTCTTCAAGTTGCTCACTACATTCTTTCAGGATCCACCCTGATACTTCATCCGGCCCTGTCGCCTTTCTTACATCCAGCTTGTTCAAGCTTTCCTTGACCTCCTGCACCGTTAACTGTATCTCCTGCATAACCCTTCCTCTTTCCTGGCCCGGTGGTTGTACGAATTCGTCTTCCTTTGTGAAAACTCTATGAAAGCTGTTGTTCCTCACTTCTGCCATCTCTGCTGGGTCTTCATATGTAGTTCCATCCATTTTCAGTTTATCGATTGTTTCTCAATTCTTTAATTTGTCGTTCACATGTCTATAAAATAATTTAGGTTGGTCTTTGCATTTGTCCATTATATCTTTTTCATATTTCCGTTTTTCTTCTCTTCTAATCTTTGTATATTCATTCCTTGCTTGTTTGAAATTGTTCCACGCGTTGATTCTTCTTCGTCTCCTCCATCCCTTCCAGGCTTCCTCCTTTCTTTTTCTAGCTGCCTCGCATCTTTTGTTAAACCACTCCTTTTTACCAACATCCTTTTTGGTTACCTTAGGGACATATCCATTCTCAGCTTCTTTGTACAGCTTTAAAAACTCCTCCCACTTGTCTTGGGTACTTTTGGCTTTGTACAGCCCACTCCAATTTGCATTTTAAAAAAAAAGGTGTGTGTGTGTGTGTGTTTAAACCCTTTAAACTATAGCCTTTCATCTCTGTAATAATATATATCTATATCTCTCTCTCTCTCTCTCTCTCTCTCTCTCTCTCTATCTATCTATCTATCTATATATCTATGTATGTATTTATATATATATATATATATATATATATATATATATATATATATATATATATATATATATATATATATATATATATATATATATATATATATATATATGAAAAATCAGGGTAGAAAAAGATCACGATTTCCCTTATAATGATAATCTTTTTTATGCTTTTTAATATTTGTCCTGTAATAGATTAAATCACATAATTTAAATCAAAGCAACTCTGATATATGCCTGTCTTTTTACGTGTTTACAAATTCCATCATTTAGTAATTATTTACTTGCATTTCTTGGCTTTCAGAAATGCATATCATCACTTTGCTTATATTCAGCCATCCATCTTGTTTCTTTCATAACTTACCAAGTCCTTCCTTGCTCTCCAGGCCTCAGCATCACCAGACCTTGGGAGCAGCAGCCCAGTGCCAACGCCAGGCCACAGGACCCCAGGCTGCCCAGACCACTGCCAGTGCCGGGGATCTTCAGATCTGTCTCCAGCCTTAGGGAATGGAGGGCGGAGGCTGCAGTGGCAGTGGCGGCTATAGTAATGTATCAGCAGTATTTTTTTTCTGCCTCTAGGTGTGGTAGTCTTTCTTGGTGGTGGGTCCCGTCGGTCAGCCCCAGCCCTCTATAGTGCAGGGAAGTGTTTATATTGGTGCCACCTTGCCTGGCTCACCTTTGATCCTCTTTTAGAGAGAGAATCTAGAGTCTGGGTTGACAGGCGTCCACCAGGACAGCATGTGGGTAGTGTTGGGCCACTCGGCGGTGACTGAAAAATACTGTCTGTGGTGGCGGGCGGGACCCAAACCCCCATCCTGCACTGGTAGTCACTTTTTGTGTCAATTATTTATTATTATTATTATTATTATTATTATTATTATTATTATTATTATTATTATTATTATTATTATTATCATTATTATCTTTTTTATGTCCTAGCCTATAGCAGCGGCAGGCTTTGGTGAGTGGCCTGGTGGTGGGCCCGCGGTGTTTTCAGTGGCAGGGTTGTAATTCCTGGGGCTAGATAGATTCCCAAATATCTTCTGCATCGGCCTCAAAATGCCCCGAAGAGTGCTGGGTTTTCAAAAATTTCCCCCACCTGAGGATGCCTTCTAGACCCCTAAAATATCTGCCAAAATTAGTCCTAAGTGGTGGTGGTGGTGTTGAAAGTGTTAATGACGGTGATGAGAAGCATTGTTAGGGGTGCTGGTGTGTAGTGATGAAGTGGTGGTGATGTCAGTCTGTGGTGGTGTTGAAAACTAGCCTCTTTTAAACGGTGATGAGTGGTGGTGAACGGTGTTTACTGTACTGGTGGTGATGAAAATTGGTGTTGATAGCCTTTGTGGAGGTGTTGATGGCAGTGGTGATGAAATATAGACATTTTTAGAGGTTCTGGTGTTGATGGTGGAGGTACTTGTGTTGGTGGTGATGAAAATTGGTGTTATAGCCCTGGTGGTGATGATCTCTATACCTAATGGTGCTGTAAATATGCATCTTTAGTGGTGTGGCAGTGTTGAAGGCAGTGGTGATGAAAAATTGGTGTCTAGTGGTGTTGTGTGGAGGTGAAACATGCATAAACTCCACATGCAAGACTTAACACCATTTTTGTCCATTCCAAAATTTCATGTCTATCTATTGCAGTTCATTTTTATTTTTATTACTTCAACAGTAAATTAGAATGCTCAAGGTAATGGAAAGGAGTGAAGAAAGAGAGAGACAGGAGAGGATAAAAATAGCTTAATCAATCTATCCCAATCTACTCTGCAAGGTGTACAATAGGGAACATAGTCTTTCATTACACCCAGTCCTTCAGCTCTTAGGGATGGCTCCAGAGTCCAGTCTTAGCAGTTAAGTCCCCTAAGTCTTGTTCATGTTATTTTGGTGCCAGTGAGTGCCTGCTTACAGTGCCAAAGTGACCCTTTCTGTCCCTTCCCTTCCTAGCTTATGGGAAGGTTGGTGAGAGAGAGAGAGAGAGAGAGAGAGAGAGATACTACATAGAAAGTCAGACCACACAGACCCCATGGTCCAGACTAGGTGGTCTGTCCTTAAACCTAAGTGAATCTACATTAATCAGATGGCTCCAAAACGTTGCTTTTCTATTCTAGTTAATATTAAGTTCAAGGATGACGGTCAAGCTTGTTTTGAAGGAAATCAATCATGTTACATGTCATTACACAAGAGAGAGAGAGAGAGAGAGAGAGAGAGAGAGAGAGAGAGAGAGAGAGAGAGAGAGAGAGAGAGAGAGAGAGAATCAAATAAACATTAGAGTAAACGAAAATGAAAAAAAAGGGAGAGAGAGGGGGGGGGGGTCGTTCATTATCATAGCTATTATTATTATTATTATTATTAAGGGAGTCTAGTTGGTCATTATAAGCATTTCCTATCTCCCATTTCCTTATATTGATAAAATTTGTATTTATTTTGCAGATTTGAGTCAACAGGAGGAAGAAGAAGGAGGAGGAGGAGGAAGTGATAATAAGAGGAATACCAAGAGAACAAGAATTTGAACAGTAGTAATAGTATTTGCCTCTACACATTCTCTCTCTCTCTCTCTCTCTCTCTCTCTCTCTCTCTCTCTCTCTCTCTCTCTCTCTCTCTCACACACACACACACACACACTTAAGAAAGCTAAAATTATTCCATTGTTTAAGTCAGATAATAGAGATGATGTCAATAACTACAGACCTATATCAGTTCTTCCTGTGTTCAGTAAAGTCTTTGAAAAAGTGATATGCACTCGTCTTGTAAATTTCATTGAGAAAAATAATTTATTTTCGAATTGTCAGCATGGTTTTAGACCAGGGCGCTCTACTGAGTCGGCCATATTTCAGTTTACCAATAATGTGTATAAATATCTGGAAAAGAAACATTATTTAGTTGGAATTTTTTTAGATCTTTCTAAGGCTTTCGATTCGCTATGTCATAAAATTCTATTAAGTAAACTTAGTAATTTTGGGATTCGGGGAGTTCCTTTAGAATTATTCAAAAATTATTTAACAAATCGATTTCAAGCTGTTTACTGTAATTCTAAATATTCTTCTTTCAAGCCTATCAAAATGGGTGTACCGCAAGGATCTATCCTAGGACCTATACTTTTTCTCATCTATATTAATGATATTGTCAATGCTAGTAATAAATTTAAGTATACCATTTATGCTGACGACACTAATTTACTATTAGATGATAAAATATAAATAGTTTGCATATAAACATTAATAATGAGCTCAATTCAATTAATATGTGGCTTAAACATAATAAGTTAAGGTTAAATATCACTAAAACAAAATACATTATCTTTCAAAACCGATCAGTCACTACTAACATGCCACCTATAACACTTGAAGGAAAAGTACTTGAACGAGTTTCTTATACTAAGTTTTGGGCGTTGTCATAGATCAAAATATCAATTGGAAATACCAAATTAATTCTGTTGCAAATAAACTATCTAGGATATGTGGCATACTGTATCGAATAAGAAATAGCCTTACACAAGAAGCACTTATCAGTATTTATTATACACTTTGTTACCCGCATCTCATTTATTGTGTATCTGTGTGGGCGTGTACGTGGCCTTCCTTTCTTAAAAATCTTCAGGTTTCTCAAAATAAGATATTTAGGTGTATGTTTTACATGAACAAGTTTGATTCCACACATAACGTATTTTCCACACATAGATTTCTTAATTTTAAAAACATTCATTGTTATTTTCTACTATTATTTATTTATAAAAACCTCGCACTGATGCATGGAACTCATCCTTTTCAAGTTATTAATACAGTGCATAATACGCGCAGGAACAATATAAATCTTATCTCTCCACAGTTCAGGACAGTTCTTTTCAGAAATAGTATTTTATGCTCAGGACCTCAAGTTTGGAATTCTTTGCCAGTAGAAATAAAAAATCTCCTTAAT
The DNA here is from genome assembly GCF_024679095.1 of Eriocheir sinensis. NCBI lineage: Eukaryota > Metazoa > Arthropoda > Malacostraca > Decapoda > Varunidae > Eriocheir > Eriocheir sinensis. The sequence continues at coordinate 82,918 of NW_026110504.1, forward strand.
AGTAATAATTTCTCTCTATTTAAAAGTCAGTAAAACACACTTATTTGCAATCCAAAACAATCACGGTTAAAATTATAATTTATTCCTGAAACATGAACACAAATTTACATTATTAAATCTAATCAGTGAATTGCATAGTACTATTGTCCATATTATTTTTATTATTGTTATTATTATTATTATTATTATTATTATTATTATTGTTATTATTATTATTATTATTATTATTGTTATTATTATTATTATTGTTGATGCTGTTGTAGTTGTTATTATAGTTAACATTTTAGATATAACTATTATAACTTCATCTGGTATTATAGTTAATGTTGTTATTTATTGTATATTTGTATTTAGGTTTATGGTTGGGAGCTATCTGCAACCTTTAGAAAGATAATAATAGTACAATGTAATAAATATACAGTCTGTCGGGGAAGCTTCGGCTTGACAGGCTAAATTCGTTGGATTCGTTGCCAGATTTATAATTATATATATATATATATATATATATATATATATATATATATATATATATATATATATATATATATATATATATATATATATATATATATATATGTATATATCAATGTGTATATATTATGGCAATAAACATTACTTACTTACTTACACACACACACACACACACACACAGAGAAAACACTTGAAAATTCCTTATTTCTAATGTTTATTAATTTATATTCTTACATCAATTTCCAAGTCAGTCTCAATAGTACATACAACACGAACATATACATACATACATAAGTGTTTTATACTCCCTATCTTTTTATACTCCAGTTAGGTTCCTTCTTCTTGTGCTCAGTTCATTGTATTCCTTCTTTCCTGTTCTATTTCTTCCCTCTCAGTCTCTTCCCTCTCTCCCTCTCCATTCCTTCCTCATATCTGCTTCCTTTCCATTCCATATTTCTATCTCTTCATTGGGTTTTTATCCATTTTTCTTTCATTACACACACACACATATTTGAGGCATTTGGAGGGGAGGGGACGTAAGGGAAAGGCCCATTGTGTTCTAGTCTGCACTGGGAAAGGAAGGCCCGGCTATTCTTTGCATTCCGAGAACAAGTTGCAAGGAAAAGGACCTTGTGTTGGGCGTACCAAGAGTTGCTTTCCCCTTGTAACTTGTGTTTTGTTCCTCCTGGGATGTGTAGGATAGCCAGACTTTCCCTTCCCAGTACAAACTAGAAAAAAATAGGACTGTTCCTTATGTCCCGCCTCCTCTGAAAGCCTCAAATATACAGTTACAGATAACTGTACTTTACACATTAACCTTGTATATATTTCCTTTTTCTCAGCTCTGTTTAACTTCCTTATTTATCACTCAAGTTCCTCCTCCTCCCTTTCATGCATCTTTCTTCAACAGTTTACCAGTCAACTCCTTACTTTGGCTAACAGTCTATATACCTCTCTATCTTGTCATTTCTTATTCTTCTTCTTCTTCTCTCTCTCTCTCTCTCTCTCAGCTCACAGGCCACACAGGATGTCACCCACAGGAAGTTGATAACATCCCACAGACACATGCCCTCCCCCAGACACATAATGGACCCTATCCTGACCCGGCCCCCTACATAGCCACATGACCTTCCTTATGTCACTATGTGTATGTGTGTGTGTTTGTGTTCTAGCAATAAAAATATCAATTTGCAGAGTGTGTTTTGTATTACATTCAAATGAGTTTTGAGAAAGAGAGAGAAAGAGAGAGAGAGAGAGAGAGAGAGAGAGAGAGAGAGAGAGAGAGAGAGAGAGAGAGAGAGAGAGAGAGAGAGAGAGAGAGAGAGAGAGAGAGAGAGAGAGAGAGAGGGAAGAAGAGAAGCAAGATGAGAGAGAGAGAGAAGGAAGAAGAGAAGCAAGATGAGAGAGGACGGGAGGTAAAAAGGTGACAAGAGAGAGAGAAAGAAAACATCCAGAACAACAACAGTTTCCCTTGAGCTGCTTCACTAAATAACAATAAAAATCAGGATAAAAACTAAATCAAAAGATACACCTAATAAACAAATATATAACAGAAAACCCATGAAATTAATACAGGAGATCTCTCTGGTGTCCAACTAGCCAGGAATAAATAGCATAGGATACCAGTGCCAAGTACTAGTATAATACATGGCTCCATGGTGCTGTGGCTGGCATGCCTACCTATCAATCCGCTGGCCAGGGTTTGAATCCCGGCCTGGGCAGTTAGTATGCAGGTCATCCTTTGTGTCTGGGTGATCATGTGTACCTGGAGACCCCTGGGGAGGCACCTGTGGTAGTCTGAGTGTCTCCCTGTGTCCTGGGGTGCTGGATTCCTGCCCCCACAGCCTCCAGGGGCAGTGTAACAGAGATGAACACTGAGGCCATGCACACCAAACTTTACTTTTGACCTGGCCTAAGGATATGGGATGTCTGGATTTAACTCTACAAGAACACAACTAAATAAGGATTGGTGTACAGCAGCCGGGCTGCTCAAGTGGTGGCCGCAGTCTGCATCTGGACCTTGTGAGTATTGCGGCTGGACCCCCGGGCCGGGCGTTGGGAGTACAGGAATGTAATAACATAACATGAAGGACGTGTAATGGACTGTATGAGTCTTCTGAGATTATCTTCCTTCCTTCCTTCCTTTCTTCATTTTTCAGAGCTGTGGACAAAGACTTTCATTAATATACCTAGTGTTCTCATTATTATTATTATTTTATTATCATTATTCTTTCTTATTCTCTTTTCTTCCTTCTTGTTCCTCTCTTTATCTTATTTTCTCTATCCTCCTTCCTTCCTATATTTCCTTTCCTATTCTGTTATTTTTCTTTTTTTTAATTTCCCTTCCCTTCCCTTTCCTTTACCTTCCTTTCCTTTCCTTTATCTTCCTTTCCTTTCCTTCCCTCTCCTTTCCTTTCCTTTCCTTTCCCTTCCTTTTCCTTCCCTTCCCTTCCTTTCCTTTCCTTTCCTTCCCTTCCCTTCCCTTCCCTTCCCTTCCTTTCCCTTCCTTTCCCTTCCCTTCCCTTCCTTTCCTTTCCCTTCTTTTACATTCCTTTCTTTTACATTCCTTTCTTTTACCTTCCTTTCCTTTCCTTTCCTTTATTTCCTTTATTTCCTTTCCTTCCCTTCCTTTCCTTGCCTTTCCTTTCCTTTCCTTTCCATTACCTTCCTTTCTTTTACATTCCTTTCTTTCCTTTTCTGTCCCTTCCCTTCCTTTCCTCCACTCCTGACAGTTCGCTCCGAGCTGCCCCTCCCCTCCCAAGTCCCCCGGCAGGATGGATCAACTTTCCCCGCAAGCCCCCACCCCTTCCCCCAAAAAGGAGCCCCCGGACCCCCGCCCGCCAGCCCTGAGGGGAGTCCTACATCAAGATCTCCAACCTCATAAAAGTCCCCAACCTCCTCCTCCATGAAGAGTGATGCCCTGCAGGGAATCAACACTCCAGCTCAAAATGGCGCACATACACCAAGCCTCGGAGTCCCCGCCTGGGGGGGGGACCACAAATTCCCCCAGGGAGGACTCCCCTTCTGGCTGCCGACCCGAGAGGTGTCTTGATAACTCCTCGAACCTCTTTCTTCTCAATTTCTGCAACATTCGCGGTCTTCGCTCTAATTTTCATTCTGTGGAACATCATCTCCTCCTCTAAACCTCACCTTCTCTTCCTTACCGAAACACAGGTTTCTGAGGCTACTGACAGCAATCTCTACTCTGTTCCCTCCTACTATCTCTATCCTAAATTTCAATCCAAAGCTGGATGTTGCGCCTACGTGCGCAACGACATCACTTGCTCTCGTGCCCACGACCTTGACTCTTCTGAATTTTCCACCATCTGGTTAAGACTTCACTGTCATTCTATTACTAAATACATCTGTGCTGTTTATCTCTCACCTAACTCTACCAACTATGTAAAATTCTTTGACTATTTGAATTCTAAAGTGGAGCACATCTTGACCCACTCTCCCTTCGCTGAAATCTCCATCCTAGGAGATTTCAATGTTCACCACCAGCTTTGGCTTTCATCCTCTTTCACTGACCTGACCATCCTGGTGAACAAGCTTCACAACTTTGCTATCCTCAACGACCTAGAGCAGTTGGTCCAGCACCCTACACGTATTCCTGACCGTCTTGGAGATCGGCCCAACATTCTAGACCTCTTCCTTACCTCAAACCCTTCTGCTTATTCTGTCAAACTGTTCTCTCCGTTGGGCTCCTCCGATCACAATCTTATTTCTGCATCCTGTCCTATCGCTTCTGTACACCCTCTGACCCACCGAAGAGGCGATGCTTCTGGCATTTTGCTTCAGCTCGGTGGGACGACCTGAGGATGTACTTTTCCGATTTCCCGTGGAATGATTATTGCTTCCAGGATAGAGACCCCTCTGTGTGTGCTCAGCGCATCACAGAGGTGATTGTCTCTGGAATGGAGGCATACATTCCTCGTTCTTTCTCTACTCGCTAAAAAGCCTTGGTTTAATCACGCTTGTTCTCGTGCTGTCAATGATAGAGAGGTAGCTCACAAAAGATACCAGAGCCTTCAAACTAATGCTAATTATGAACTTTACATTTCTGCCCGAAATCGTGCCAAATCTATTCTCCGACTAATCAAAAATTCTTTCATTAATAGAAAATGTCAAAACCTTGCTTTCTCTAACTCTTCCCGTGACTTCTGGCATCTAGCCAAAAACATCTCCTCCAACTTCACTTCTTCATCTTTCCCTCCACTCCTCAGGCCTGACGGCAACACTGCCGTCTCATCTATCTATAAGGCTGAACTCTTCTCTCAAACTTTTTCTAAAAACTCCACTCTGGACGATTCTGGGCATATTCCTCCTACTCATCCCCTCTCTGACTCCTTTATGCCTATTATAAAAATTCTTCAAAATGATGTTTTCTATGCCCTCTCTGGCCTCAATCCTCAGAAGGCTTATGGACCTGATGGAGTGCCTCCTATTGTCCTTAAAAACTGTGCCTCCGTGCTGTTACCCTGCCTGGTCAAACTCTTTCGCCTCTGCCTGTCAACATCTACCTTTCCTTCTTGCTGGAAGTATGCCTTCATACAGCCTGTACCTAAGAAGGGTGACCGCTCCAATCCCTCAAACTACCGTCCTATTGCTTTACTTTCTTGTTTATTCAAAGCTTTTGAATCAATCTCAACCGGAAGATTCAAAAGCACCTTTCCACTTCTGACCTTCTATCTGATCGCCAGTATGGGTTCCGCAAGGGGCGTTCTACTGGTGATCTCCTAGCCTTCTTAACTGACTCTTGGTCATCCTCTCTTAGCCGTTTTGGTGAAACTTTTGCTATTGCGCTGGACATATCAAAAGCTTTTGATAGGGTCTGGCACAAATCTTTGCTTTCTAAACTACCTTCCTCCGGTTTCTATCCTTCTCTGTACCTTTATCTCCAGTTTCCTTTCTGACTGTTCTATTTCTGCCGTGGTAGACGGTCACTGTTCTTCCCTAAATCTATTAACAGTGGTGTCCCACAGGGTTCTGTCCTATCTCCCACTCTTTTCTGTTGTTCAGTGATGATCTTCTTTCCAAAACGAACTGTCCTATCCATTCCTACGCTGATGATTCCACTCTGCATTATTCAACTTCTTTTAATAGAAGACCCACCTTCAGGAACTTAACGACTCAAGGCTGGAGGCTGCAGAACGCTTAGCCTCAGACCTTACTATTATTTCGATTGGGGCAAGAAGAACCTGGTGTCCTTCAACGCCTCAAAACACAGTTTCTCCACCTATCCACTGACACAATCTTCCAAACAACTATCCCTATTCTTTGACAACACCCAGCTATCACCTTCCTCAACACTAAACATACTTGGTCTGTCCTTAACTCAAAATCTCAACTGGAAACTTCATCTCATCTCTACTAAATCAGCTTCCTCGAGGTTAAGCGTTCTGTACCGTCTCCGCCAGTTCTTCTCCCCTGCACAGTTGCTGTCCATATACAGGGGCCTTGTCCGCCCTCGTATGGAGTATGCATCTCATGTGTGGGGGGCTCCACCACACAGCTCTTCTGGACAGAGTGGCAAAGGCTCTTCGTCTCATCAGCTCTCTTCCTCATACTGATAGTCTTCTACCTCTTAAATTCCGCAGCAATGCTGCATCTCTTTTTATGCTCTATCGATATTTTCATGCCGACTGCTCTTGTGAACTTACTAACGGCATGCCTCCCCCCATCCGCGGTCCCGCTGCACACGACTTTCTACTCTAGCTCATTAGTATACTGTCCAAACCCCGTATGCAACAGTTAACCAGCATCTCCATTTTTTTCATCCGTTACACTGGGAAACTCTGGAGCAGCCTTCCTTCAGGTGTATTTCCTCCTGCCTACGACTTGAACTCTTTCAAGAGGAGGGTATCAGGACACCTCTCCTCCCGAAACTGACCTATCTTTCGGCCACCTCTTTGGATTCTTTTTAGGAGCAGCGAGTAACGGGCTTTTTTTTTATTAATGTTTACTTTTTTGTGCCCTTGAGCTCTCTCCTTTCCTGTAAAAAAAAAAAAAAAAAAAAAACCCGGCCCCGAACACACCCACCACGCCCCGCCCCCAGTTACAGTGTGAGGGTCCCTCCTTCTCCTTCCCACACAAACAAGGTCTTGGCGTTTCCTTCCCCTTTGTTTACATAGCTCAGGTTTACTCAGTATACATCTATGCCTCAGTGTTCAGTTTGTAGTTAAATGTAATAACCCTTAGAATGTTAGCTAGTCAGAGCATAGCAGATCCACTAACAAGCCAGCCAGACAGTTCTCAAAGTAATCTGACCTCCTCACTATTCTCTCCTATGTAAACTAACCCAGTTCCTTCTTATATTACTCTCACAAAGGTAGGCGGTGGCTGAGTGGTTAGTGCGCGGGCCCAGCATTCACTGCATGCTGGACAAAGCTTTTTTTTTATTTTCTTTTTTTTAAAGCTTAGGAGATATTTAAAGGGCCCAAATTAAACTATTAAAAATAGCCAACTACCTACTGATCCTGAACAGAGGTCAAAGGATTGTAAAAAAAGAGAGGTCAATGTCTCGAGGAGAGGCGTCCTGATACTCTACTCTTAAAAGAGTTAAAGTCGGGGGCAGGAGGAAAAAACAGATGGAGGAAGATTCGTCCAGAGTTTAACAGCCTGAGGGATGAAAGAGTGAAGGTGCTGGTTGATTCTTGCATAAGGGGTTTGGACAGTATAGAGATGAGCATGAGTAGAAAGTCGTGTGCAGTGGGGCCGTGGAGGGGGATGCATGCAGTTAACAAGTTCAGAAGAGCAGTCAGCATGAAAATATCGATAGAAGATAGAGAGGCAACATGGCGGCGGAATTTGAGAGGTAGAAGACTATCACTAGGAGGAGGAGAGCTGTTGAGACGATGAGCCTTTGATTCCACTCTGTCAAGGAGAGCTGTGTGAGTGGAGACCCCCACACATGAGATGCATACTTCATACGAGGGCGGACAAGGCCCCTGTATATGGATAGCAACTGTGTGGAGGAGAAGAACTGGCGGAGACGGTACAGAACGCCCAGCCTCGAGGAAGCTGATTTAGTAAGAGATGAGATATGAAGTTTCCAGTTGAGATTTTGAGTTAAGGATAGACCGAGGATGTTTAGTGTTGAGGAAGGTGATAGCTGAGTGTTGTCAAAGAATAGGGGATAGTTGTTTGAAAGATTGTGTCGAGGATAGGTGGAGAAACTGTGTTTCTGAGGCATTGAAGGACACCAGGTTCCTCTTGCCCCAATCGGAAATAATAGTAAGGTCTGAGGCAAAGCAAATCCCCACGCTACCACCTGGGATTTTTTAGTCACCGGCGAGTGGCCTAAGACTACCCACGTGCTGTCCTGAAGACCACCCATCAACCCGGACTCTAGAATAAATCGTTCAAGTGAATCAAGAATGAGTTCCAGGGGGGCAACGTGAGCCAAGAATAAATGGCGCCACTATTAAAATTGTTTGTGATGGTGGGATTGGGCCAACCACCAGGACACTGAAGAACGCCCACGGGAGCTATAGGCGAACACGCAATTAAAAAATAAATTAATAAATAAAAAATAAATAAATAAAAAGTTCCTTTATCTCGTCACAGCACAGTAGGTTCATCAGTTAACAAGCTGCCCATTTACTTCTGACTTCATTATACTCTCTAACTGCATCATTTGTGACCTATACTCCCCGGTGTTTAGTTCACGTATAAATCACGTACAAATCTTGCTCTCCCACAGTTCCTTCAGCCAGTAGCTAATACAACAACATTAACAAGCTCGTCGTGACATTTGTAGGTAATTTTCCACCAGTAATTAGTGTTGTATATCCCTGTTTTCAGTTCACAAAAAATCTTGCTCCCCACAGTTCATCGAGGCAGCAAGTCCTCGAACAACATCTTAGAGGACAAGTCAGCCACGGCAATCTTGGTTAACTCTGTGCCTTGTCTGGCAACGGCTTGCTTTGATCAACCTTTTAGACTCTGGAGACAAATTAGAGAAGGTTTACATCATTTTAGTCAGCAAGGAGGCCTGGCTATGTCTGGTATGCAGTGTTTCCCTTCCATAAACACTCTCTAGTGCACCTCTCCGGCACATAAACTACTTAATGTTAAGGAATGTGTGAGCCAATTGGTGAGGACTTTAATGGTAAAGTCTTGCTCTTGCCTGACTATGCACTGGGTCTGATAGTGTTACTTCCATTCTATGTTACACCTAAATAGTCTTATTACTGACCACTATGGCATGACCTGGGACTAATGTATTACTGTTATATGGATTTATGTATGTATGCATGTATGTTCTAATAGTGATACAGAACAGAAAATAGGTTGCCAATTCTCTCTCTCTCTCTCTCTCTCTCTGGCACTCACCTGTTCTCCGTGTTCTCTGCCTGCATGACGGCATGGCACTCCCCTCCTCCTCCGGCTCCTCCTTCATGCCAGCACACTTGAGGTGGAACACATCTGGCAGCAGGTGAACACGCCTTCCCGATGACACTCCCGGCAGTACTGTCATGGTTCTGGCAGTCCTGTAGGGAAGGGAAAGGTGTTACAAGCCACCCCATGGTAGAACAAGAGACACACAAGCCTGTAAGGTATGTTTACACAAGCAGTTCATGGGGAAAAAAAAGACAGATGACAAATCAGTCTGCTGTGCACTAATGTAGCAGAAGAAAACAGGACAGAGGCTCAATTTCCTTCCACTGTAGCTGTCTTGCTTCTGAGGAAGGTCAAGTCACAGGCAGGAAGAGGCTGTTCCAGAGCTTGCCAGTGAAAGGGTGAAAGAAAGAAGCTTAGTTATACCCCAACAATGTCATGCCCAGAGGTTAGTCAAGTATTTATTGTTCTGGTAATCCTGTGTGGCTAGACAGAGTTAAAACAGCTCAAAAGATAATGTAAGAGGCAAATTGGCCTCTTAATTAAGTTATGTTCCCACAATAACATACTCAGTGGCTTGTTCAGCAATTATCACTCTGGTAAAGGCAAAGCAAGTCATGAGGCAGCAGAAGGAAAATGGCCCATAAGATACAAGGTTATGGCCCCTCATTGGTACATCACATGCCATGCCGTGCAGTGGCCAGCGTGCCGGGCTGGGTCCACACACAGGCCAGGGTTCACATCCCAGCCCAGGCAGAAAGAAAACACAACAAGGAAAAAGGAATAGTAACCTCAACAAAAACAATAATAAAAATATTAATAAAAATCATAATAACAAAAATAGAAATGAATAAATGATTAGAAATAATAAGCTAGAAAAACACCACCACAACACACACACACACACACACACACACACACACACACACACACACACACACATACATACAACTAGGTAAATACATGCGCACACACACACACACACACACACAGTCACTTTAAGGCACTATACCAGTGGCCCCAAAGTCACCTCCAGATTTCCAGTGTGGCGTCAAATCTCATCCCTCCGTCAGATTCCATTCCATCCTGAGCTGCGGGCTTTGTTATTTTGTCCCTTTCCTTCAGTGCAGTGTCTTGCAATGGCTTATACACAGATTACCTTTGATCCTATGGTGGTGTTCATGAAAAATTGCCACATTCCAGGCTGGCCTGGAACACAGTGCAGGGAAGGACATGGACAAACAGCAGAGCCCACGCAGGTGCAGATCAGGATGGGATGGAGTACAACGGAGGGATGAGATTTGACACCACACCGGCACTGCCCTTGTGGATCACAGTCAGGCACTTCACACACACACATGACCTTGGGACCCATGATGACCTTCACACACACACACAGAGAGAGAGAGAGAGAGAGAGAGAGAGAGAGAGAGAGAGAGAGAGAGAGAGAGAGAGAGAGAGAGAGAGAGAGAGAGAGAGAGAGAGAGAGAGAGAGAGAGAGAGAGAGAGAGAGAGAGAGAGAGAGATTTACATAGATAGATTTACATAGAAAATCAGACCACACAGACCCCATGGTCCAGACTTGGTGGTCTGTCCTTAAACCTAAGTGATTTTACATTAATCAGAAGACTCCAAAACGTTGCATTTCTACTCTAGTTGATATTAAGTTGAAGGAAGTGACGGTCGAGCTTATTTTTGAAGGAGTCAATCGTTACACTGACCACTGATGGTGGAAGCTTATTCCATTCTCGCACTACAACGTTGGTGAAGAAAATTTGGTGCAGTCTGAATTTACTTGTTCACATCTGAGTTTTACGCCATTGTTCCTCGTGCGCAAAGTGTCATCGATCATAAACAATGTTGATCTGTCTACATTCGTGAAACCATTAAGTATTTTAAAACATTCGATCAGTTTTCCTCGGAGGCGACGTTTCTCAAGAGAGAACATGTTAAGGGTAGAAAGCCTTTCTTCGTAGGATTTGTTGCGCAAGGAAGGGATAATTTTCGCTGCCCGACGCTGAACACCTTCTAATTTAGCAATATCCTTTGCATGGTGGGGAGACCAAAACTGTACCGCATATTCCAAGTGGGGTCTGACTAAACTGTTGTAGAGCGGGAGTATTACATCTTTATTCTTAAATAAAAGTTTTTTAATGAAGCCCAACATTCTGTTCGCTTTATTTGCTGCATCGATGCATTGCTGTGAGAATTTGAGGTTTGACGCGATTTTGACCCCAAGTCCTTGACGCATTGAACGCTTTTGAGTTTAACGCCGCGCATTTCGTAATCAAACTTCTTATTCCTCGTTCCAACTTGAAGGACCTGGCACTTGTCTACGTTAAAGGGCATCTCCCATCTATCCGACCGTTGAAATTTTGTGCAAATCCTCTCGGAGGCTTTGCCTGTCTTCGTCAGTGAGAACCGAGTTACCAATCTTTGTGTCGTCTGCAAATTTACTAATGCGGTTATTGAGTCCAACATCCACGTCGTTGATGTAAATAATGAAGAGCACTGGGCCAAGAACTGAGCCCTGAGGGACGCCACTAGTGACCGGCGCCCACTCTGAGTTTAATCCGTCAATCACTACTCTTTGTTGTCTGTTGCTCAACCAATTCGCGATCCATTGGTTTACCTGACCGTCAATACCTATTTGCTTTAATTTGTAAAGTAATTTATGATGCGGGACTTTATCAAACGCTTTCTGAAATCAAGATAGACTACGTCCAGTGATTTGGTTACGTCATAAACAGTGAAGAGGTCGTTATAAAAGGTTAATAGATTTGATAGGCAGGATCTTTTGTTTCGAAGCCATGTTGTGAGTCCCCAATTAATGAGTGGCTTTCAAGGTAACTCACAATTTTGTCTCTAATTATGCCTCAAGTAGCTTACCTACAACCGAAGTTAGACTAATGGGCCTGTAATTACCTGGTACTTTTTTGTCTCCTTCTTAAAAATCGGTGTCACGTTAGCCTTTTTCCAATCTGAAGGGACAATGCCTTGTCGCAAGGACATATTGAATACGGTTGTGAGGGAGGAGAGTATTTCGCTCTTGTTTCTTTCAGCAGAGTTGATATACTTTATCAGGTCCAGGACTTTATTTGTTTTAAGTGATTTGAGGGCTTAAGGACTTCATCGGGTTTTATTTCAAAGTTAGACAATGCATGCTCGGGATTTACATTAGTACTGGTGTTGGTGGTGGTGGTGGAGGACTGTTATTATTAAACACCGAGGAAAAGTAATTATTTAATAGGTTTGCAACGTGTTGGCTGTCAGTCACTAGTGCACCGTCGCTGTTTGTTAAAGGTCCAATTCCACTTCTGATCGCCTTTCTGTTGTTTATGTAACTGAAGAAGGATTTCGTATTATTTTTTACAGTTGGCTGCAATATTTTCTTCATATCTACGCTTTGCCTGATGCACTAATCTTTTACTCGTCGCCTTGCATCATTGTAAAGTCTAATGTTTTCGGGCGTGCTTTGCTCTTTCTTTAACCTGTAAGACAATTTTCTCCTTGACTGAGTGTTTAATTTCGCTATTAAACCAAGGTGGACTTTATTAGTGTTAATTCGCTTCGCACAAGGGGACAAATGTGTCCTGCTGAGTGAGTAAGTGATTTTTAAAGTTTAGCCAGGCGTCCTCTGCATTGCCGTCATCTGATAGTTGCATATCTATTAGTTTTCGTCGGATTTCTACGAAGTTGGCTCTTTGAAATTGGGCACCTTAACTTTATTTTCAGTCACCGATGTTTGAGCTCTAATGTCAACGCGCACTAGTTTATGATCGCAGGAACCGAGGGGGTCTCCTACCGTGAAATTACTGACTCCGTTATCTTGGGTCGCTATACCAAGGTCAAGTATGTTATTTTGTCGAGTTGGTTCAGAAACCCTTTGGCTTCGATAATGTTCCGCGCGAAATGCGATCATTCAATGGGACTCACTCTGTACCTGACAGTGTCGCCCAGTCGATATGGGGAGGTTAAAGTCTCCTAGTATCAGTGAGTCGCTGTTATTAAGTGACTGCCTTAAGACGCTGTACATTTCAAGATCGCCATCAAGTGATTGCCCCTGGAGGCCTGTAAGTGACAGATATATTTAAATTGACTTTGCAATGTTTACTCGCACACACAAATGTTCAACGTTACTGTTTCTGGTGTTTTGTGTAGGTTGCAAGTAGCTTTTGACAAAAAGGGCGACACCACCCCCTCTACGGTTTACACGATCATTGTTGAAGAATCTGTAGCCATCTATGTTGTATTCGGAACTTAATCAATATTAGTGGTGTCGATAAATGTTTCGGTTATAGCAATTACGTCAAAGTTTTCTGTTAGAGCAAGACATCGCAGTTCATCAAATTTGTTTCTTAGGCTACGCGCATTGAAACTAAGGACTCTTAGGTTATCTTGAAGCTTGGTAATAGAGATACTGGAGGGTTCAATGTTACGAGTCTGTTGCGGTGTATGGTGTCTATTTACACGGGCGGGATGGAAGGACGTGGCTGAGAGTCGTTTTTTGTTGTTCGGGTGTTACGTACGGCGTTGTTGAGAGAGAGAGAGAGAGAGAGAGAGAGAGAGAGAGAGAGAGAGAGAGAGAGAGAGAGAGAGAGAGAGAGAGAGAGAGAGAGAGAGAGAGAGAGAGAGAGAGAGAGACTTTCTTAAGCAAAGAACAAGCTCATTCTCAGCACTTGAAAACCACATAGCAAGACTGTTTTAACTACCACTAAGCTTCCTTGTGATTGCTGGGCACAATCACTACTACTTGTAAGCCAGAGAAATACATTGACAACTCTTTCTCTCACACACAAGCAACAAACAAGCTCCCAGCCCTTGAAAACCAAATGGCAGGACTGTTTTAACTACCACTAAGCCTTGTAACTGCTGGACTAAATCACTATTAGTACTTGTACAAGCTTGTGAGACCTAAATAATTTAATTACTATCACCGTCCAGTCATCCAGGCCAGTCAGTGTTAAGTTATCCATGAATATGTATTGAGATTCAAATATTATGTGGAAATGGAGTTATTATTATGCTCTGAGGTGTTAGGTAACTGTGGGTACTGGGGTAAGGAAGGAGGAGGAGGGGAGGGGAGGAAGGGTAAGGATGGTTAAGGGTAAGGAAGGAGGGAGGGAAGGATGGGAAGAGAAAGGTAGGGAAAGAAAATAGAATGTAAGGAAAGGGAAGAGAAGAGAAGGGAAAACATGGATGGGAAGAGAAAGGAAAGGATGGGATAGGAAAGGAAATCAAAGGAAAGGATGGATGGGAAAAGAAGGGAAAGGATGGAAGAGATGGATAGGAAAATAAAGGAAATCAAAGGAAAGGATGGGATGGAAGAGAAGGAAAGGGATGGAAAGGAAGGATGGGAAAAGGATGGATGGGAAGAGAAGGAAAGGGATGGAAGAGATGGATAGGAAAGGAAAGGAAATCAAAGGTAAAGGATGGATGGAAGAGAAGGAAAAGGATGGATGGGAAGAGAAGGTAAAGGATGGATGGGAAGAGAAGGAAAAGGATGGATGGGAAGAGAAGGAAAGGATGGGAAGAGATGGGATAGGAAAAGAAAGGAAATCAAAGGGAAAGGATGGATGAAAGAGATGGATAGGAAAAGAAAGGAAATCAAAGGAAAGGATGGATGGGAAGAGAAGGAAAGGGATGGAAAGGAAGGATGGGAAAAGGATGGATGGGATAGGAAAAGAAAGGAAATCAAATGGAAAGGATGGATGGGAAGAGAAGGAAAGGATGGAAAGGAAGGGATGGGAAAAGAAAGGAAATCAAATGGAAAGGATGGGATGGGAAGAGAAGAGAAAGGATGGGAAGAGATGATAGGAAAAGAAAGGAAATCAAATGGAAAGGATGGATGGAAGAGAAGGAAAGGGATAGGAAGAGATGATAGGAAAAGAAAGGAAATCAAAGGAAAGGATGGATGGGAAGAGAAGGATAGGAAAATAAAGGAAATCAAAGGGAAAGGATGGATGGGAAGAGATGGGATAGGAAAGGAAAGGAAATCAAAGGAAAGGATGGATGGGAAGAGAAGGAAAGGGATGGGAAGAGAAGGATGGGAAAGGAAAGGATGGGATGGGAAGAGAAGGATAGGAAAATAAAGGAAATCAAAGGGAAAGGATGGATGGGAAGAGAAGAGAAAAGGATGGGAAGAGAAGGGATAGGAAAGGAAAGGAAATCAAAGGAAAGGATGGATGGGAAGAGAAGAGAAAGGGATGGGAAGAGAAGGATGGGAAAGGAAAGGAAATCAAAGGAAAGGATGGGATGGGAAGAGAAGGATAGGAAAATAAAGGAAATCAAAGGAAAGGATGGATGGGAAGAGAAGAGAAAGGGATGGAAGAGAAGGGATAGGAAATGAAAGGAAATCAAAGGGAAAGGATGGGATGGGAAGAGAAGGGAAAGGAAACGAAAGGAAATCAAAGGGAAAGGATGGATGGAAGAGATGGGATAGGAAAAGGAAAGGAAATCAAAGGAAAGGATGGATGGGAAGAGAAGGGAAAAGGATGGGATGGGAAGAGAAGGAAAAGGATGGATGGGAAGAGAAGGAAAGGATGGAAAGGGAAGGAAATCAAAGGAAAATGATGGATGGGAAGAGAAGGAAAGGATGGATGGGAAGAGATGGGAAGGAAGGAAGAGAAGGATGAGAAAGGAAAGGGATGGTAAGAGAAGGAAAGGGGCAGAAAGGGAAGGAAGTGAAAGGATGGGAAGGAAGGAAAGGATGGGAAGGAAGGAAAGGAAATGGAAGGAAGGGTAGCTCAATGGGAATGGGAAGAGAAGGAAGGATATGGAAGGAAGTGAAAGGATGGGAAGGAAGGAAAAATGGAAGAGAAGGGTAACACAAAGGAATGGGAGGAGAAGGAAGGATATGAAAGGGAAGGAGGGGTAGCAGCAGAGGCCAAGAGGTGATATTGGGAAAGCGGTTGAGAGTCCAAACCCAGTTGAGGTTCACCAAAGGCTCAGACAACTATGAAACACTTAACAGTATCACAGTGCCAGCCTGGGAGGTGCGTAAGTCACGGCAAACGGAGAACAAGATGAACAGACTGAATTACAGCCTTCAGAAGTGGAAGAATACCAGCCCAGGAAGTGCAGACATCAGGCCACTCAGAGAACCAGCTGGAGAGATGAAACTAGAACCTTAAAAAGCAATACTAACAGCCCAGGAGTTAAATAAATAAGGAGAAACAGAGAACATGATGGCGAGTTGGAACCTTTAAACTAACAGAATGACAACCAGGAACTATAGAACCCAGAACAGACAGAGAACCAGCTGGAGATGAAATTAAACCATCAAGAAGCAATACTATCAGCCCAGGAGTTAAGGAAATGAGGAAAAACAGAGAACAAGATGGAGAGTTGGAACCTTTTAACTAACAGAATGACAACCAGGAACTATAGAACCCAGAACAGATGGAGAACCAGCTGGAGATGAAATTAAATCCTCAAAAAGCAATACTATCAGCCCGGGAGTTAAGGAAATAAGGATAAACAGAGAACATGATGGAGAGTTGGAACCTTTAAACTAACAAAAATGCCAACCCCAGAACTACAGAACCCAGAGCAGACAGAGAACCAGGTGGAGAGATGAGATTAGAACCTTAAACATAAATACTATCCGAAGTTACTATACTACTATACTACCAGAAGTTAAAGAAGTCAGGAGAAGATGGAGAGATGAAATAAGAACCTTTTAACACTAACAAAAATGCCAACCCAAGAACTATGAACCCAGAGCACACAGAGAACCAGATAGAGACATAATGAGAGCCTCCAGCAAGCTCTACAACCCTGCAAATACCTTGGACCTACCCTAGAGTGTGTGGCAGCAACGGCAGCATCTCCCAGAAGCCTAGCGAGGCATTTGGCAAGGTGCCTGCACCCTCTCCCTAAGCTGGGTGCTGGGGTGGCAAGGAGGGATTTCAGGGCTACTTAAGCACTAGAAAAAAATAATGATTTCAGGGGCTACTTAGTCATTGTGGATGTGTAAGTATAGTCTTTGCAGCAGTACGAGACCACTGGCGCCATCTGGTTGCTGGCTGGGAGGGAGAGAGGCTTGAGGGGTTACTTAGCGTTAGGGATGTTCAAGTGTAGGGAGCGACTGTCTTTTCCAAGTGTAGCCAAAGTTGTTCCTGGAAAAAGTATAAAAGGAGTAAGTAAAAATAAAAATAAAAAAAAAAAAAAAAAAAAGACCACGAATAATAGCAAGAAGAAAAAGTAGAAAGGAAAAGTAAAATAGAAAGAAAAATGAAGAAAACATGAAGAAAGAAAAAGAAAAAGCAGAAAACAAAAACAAGGAAGGAGAAAACATGAAGAAAAATCAGAAAAAATATAATAAAAGAAATAAATGAAAAAGAACAAAAAACAAACAAAAACTTCCGTGCTTGTCCCTGGAAACGAGACCCTGGCTAAAGGTGTTCCTGAAAGTGACAACAGATAGAAGAAGGAAGAAGAGGAAGGAAGAAGAAGAGGAAGAAGAAAAGGAAGAAAACTGATGCCTTCTCGAGCACATGACGTTATACAGAAGGTGACGGTGATGAAGACTGGGAGGAGGGAATGTACCACAGGGGAGACAGGAAGACTTTTGGCACTCCCATTCTGAAGAAGTTTAGGTCATGGGAAGGAAGAAAGGATTGTGATGAAGACTGGGAGGAGGGAATGTACCACAGGGGAGACTGAAGACTTTTTGGCACCCCATTCTGAAGAAGTTTAGGTCATGGGAAGGAAGAAAGGACTGTGATGAAGACTGGGAGGAGGGAATGTACCACAGGGGAGACAGGAAGACTTTTGGCACTCCCATTCTGAAGAAGTTTAGGTCATGGGAAGGAAGAAAGGACTGTGATGAAGACTGGGAGGAGGGAATGTACCACAGGGGAGACAGGAAGACTTTTGGCACTCCCCATTCTGGAAGAAGTTTAGGTCATGGGAAGGAAGAAAGGACTGTGAGTTTTCAGACTAGGAGATGTCAAGAGGCTATCAAATCAATAGTTCATGAGGTCTTTAGTAGCAGTACTTAAGTGCTAGGAATACCAGAAATTAAATTGTTCAAGAAATAGGAAGCAATTAGATGCAACATACAACTTCTTGAATTAGAGAGTTGGAT
Source organism: Eriocheir sinensis (assembly GCF_024679095.1). Classification (NCBI taxonomy): domain Eukaryota; kingdom Metazoa; phylum Arthropoda; class Malacostraca; order Decapoda; family Varunidae; genus Eriocheir; species Eriocheir sinensis. The sequence continues at coordinate 100,823 of NW_026110504.1, forward strand.
GGCCACCAGGATGAACTTGGAAATACAGCAGAAGTTACATAATCATTCACCAGTCAAGAAAATGAAAAAATTAGATACACTACAACCTTTAGAATTAAAAGAGTTGGAGGCCACAGGGATGAGCTTGGAAATACAGAAGTTAGATAATTATTCAACCAGTCAAGAATGAAAGAATGAGCTATTGATGCAACTCTCTTGAATTAGGGAGTTGGAGATCTTGAGCAGTGGGGCATGGAAACACTCATAACAAAGGAAGGGAAGCAGCAACACCAGCATCCAGAGCTTGAAGGCACTCATCTGGCCATGCAGAAGGCTACCAAAGTAGACATGTTGTGGGACTGCATACTCTGGCAAGGCTTCCACAATGTTTCTTATCATGTGAGACTCTTACCTCTAACACTTTGACCATCACGTTGGTGTCAGTCTTGATAAACTCCTCGGCTGTCTTGCCTTCTGTGCCTCGGTCCCACAGCCTGGCCACTCTTTGTTTCCTTGGCCTTGTCCTGCAGAGCTCCAGGAGTGCCCTACATCTTTGGTCTAGCGCCGTCATCTCCTTGTTGGTTGATCTTCAGCTGCCGGAAACACAGAGCCATTAGAGTTTAAGCTTCAGTATATTTAAAGCTGTTAGGAGACCACTGGCAGAAAGTAATGACATAAGAGTGGAGTGAAAGAGACAGGCTGTCAGTGTTGGCTAGAAGAAAAGACGTGCCATCTAGCACTCCCCCCAGCACACAGGTGGCCCAGTGAGACTGAGGACCCACAGGCCACACCTTCCCCTGCAGAGTGGTTGTATTGCTGCTGTCCAGAATGCTAGAAGCACAAGAGTGCTCCAGATGTCCCTGGACTACTGAGAGCAGTGCCTGGTGCTCTGGCTTCAGGTTATGAACTTCGTTCTTTTTGCTTAAAAAGAAATCACCTTCATAAATGTGATATTTCGTTACACTATACTTCTTATTTAATCTGGAGAACCTAAAAGTACAAACACACACACACACACACACACACACACACACACAAACACACACACACATAGAAGATGAACCTAAATACCACTTAAATACCTGATCGATTCCTCTCACCTTCTCTCTCCTTCTGAAGTGTATCTCCCCAGGCTACTCCATGCCTTGCTGGAGCAGTGTTGGCTTGGCCTTGCCTTGCTGCCTCAGGCCTTCATGCTGTAAAAAACTAACCACAATTCTTTTTATCCTTGAGACATGTTCCTTTTCAGCTTCCTTCACTGTGTCCTTCCCTCAGTCTCCTCCACTCTGTCACAACCAGCTCCATTCTATGTATACACTTCTCCAGTCCACCAGTTACTATATGTTATTATCTGTTCATCTTCTATGTGTGTGTGTGTTTGTGTGTGTGTGTGTGTGTGTGTGTGTGTTGTACTCTTTTTAGGTTCTCAGATTAAATAAGAAGTATGAGTGTGGCAATCTGCCTATGAAGGTGATTTCTTTTTTTAAGCAAGGGCAAGTTCTGTACAAAAACCCAGAGCACCAAAATACTCTCAGTAAGGGTCCAGGGACTATCTGGAGCACTCTTGAAGCACAGCATTGTCCTGACAGCAGCAGCCGGCCACTCCTCCTGCAGGGAAAGGTGTGGCCTGTGGGTTGAGAAGTCACCACTGGAGCACCTGTGCTGGGGAGTACTCCAAGATGAGCACGTCACTTTCACAGCCAACACTGACAGCCTGTCTCTTTCCCTCCACTCTATCACAAGCCACCAGTGGCTCTCCACAACTTCAAATATACAGGCTTAACCCAATGGCTCTAGCCTGGCAGCTGAAGATCAACAACAAGGAGATGATTTAAGTGCTAGACCAGATGTCAGGGGCACCCTGGAGGCTCTGCAGACAAGGCCAAGGAAACAAAGAGGCCAGGCTGTGAATTGAGGCACAGAGAGCCAAGACGGCTGAGGGTTTACCAAGACTGACACCAACGTGATGGTCAAAGTGTTAGAGGTAAGAGTCTTGATGATGAAACATTGTAAGCTCTACAGAGTATACGGTCCCACAACATGTCCCAGCTTCTGGAATGAGTGCCTTCAAGCTCTGGTGCTGGTGTTGCTGCTTCCTTCCTTTGTTATGAGTGTCATACTACTGCTTCAAGACTTAACTCCCTAATTCAAGAGCTGCATCGTAGCTCATTCCTTTCATTTCTTGACTGGTGAATAATTATCTAACTTCTATATTTCAAGCTCATCCCTTGTGGCCTCCAACTCTTAATTCAAGAGTTGTAGTGTATCTAATTTTTTTCATTTCTTGACTGGTGAATGATTATGTAATCTCTGCTGTATTTCCAAATTATCCTGTGGCTCTAACTCTCTAATTCAAGAGTTGTTGCATTCATTCTTCTATTTCTTTGAACAATTTAATTTCTGGTATTCTAGCACTTAAGTACTGCTACTAAAAGACCTCATGAACTATTAAATTTGATAGCCTCTGACATCTCCTAGGTCTTTTGAAAAACTCACAGTCCTTTCTTCCTTCCCATGACCTAAACTTCTTCAGAATGGGGAGTGCCAAAGTCTTCCAGTCTCCTGTAGCATTCCCTTCCTCCCCAGTCTTCATCACAGTCCTTTTCTTCCTTCCCATGATCTAAACTTCTTCAGAATGGGAGGCCAAAGTCTCCAGTCTCCCTGTGGTACATTCCTCCTGTCTTCATCACAGTCCTTTTCCTTCCCATGACCTAAACTTCTTCAGAATGGGAGCAAAGTCTTCCAGTCTCCCCTGTGGTACATTCCCTCCCTCCCAGTCTTCATCACAGTCCTTTCTTCCTTCCCATGACCTAAACTTCTTCAGAATGGAGTGCCAAAGTCTTCCAGTCTCCCCTGTGGTACATTCCTCCCAGTCTTCATCACTGCCTTTCTGTAGGTCATGTGCTCGAGAAGGCACGTTTTCTTCCCCTTTTCTTCTTTCTTCTTCCTTCCTTCTTACTTCTTCCTTCTTCTATCTGTTGTCACTTTCCAGGAACACCTTTAGCTAGGGTCTCGTTTCCGGGGACAAGCACGTAGCTTTTTTTTTTTGTTTGTTTTTTTTTTTGTCTTTTTTTTCATTGTTTTATTATATTTTTCTGATTTTTTCTTCATAAGGTTTTCCTTCGTTTTGTTTTTTCTGCTTTTTTTCTTTTTCTCTTTCTTCATGTTTTCTTCATTTTTCTTTTCTATTTCAGCTTTTCCTTTCACTTTTCTCTTGCTATTATTCTCGTAATCTTTTTTTTTTTTTTTCTTTTTTCTTCTCCTCCTCCTTTTCTCCTTTTTTTCCAGGAACAAATCTTGGCTACACTTTGAAAAGACAGTCGCTCCTCACACTTGAACATCCCTAACGCTGGCAACCCTCAAGCCTCTCTCCCTCCCAGCCAGCGTTAAACCAGATGGCGCCAGTGGTCTCATTACTGCTGCAAAAGACTATACTTACAGCGATCCACAATGACTAAGTAGGCCCCCAGGAAATCATTATTTTTTTCTCTTAGTGCTTAAGTATAGCTCCTGAAATCTCTCCTGCTGCCACCCCAGCACCCAGCTTAGGGAGAGGGTGCAGGCACCTTGCCAAATGCCCTGCTAGGGCTTCTGGGAGATGCTGCTGTTGCTGCCATGGCACACTCTAGGGTAGGTCCAAGGTATTTGGCAGGGGTTGTAGAGCTTGCTGGGAGGCTCCTCATTATGTCTCTATCTGGTTCTCTGTCAAAAGCTCTGGGTTCATAGTTCTGGGTTGGCATTTTGTTAGTGTTAAAGTTGTTCTGTTTCATCTCCATCTTCTCCTGACTTCTTTTTAACTTCTGGTAGTATATGAAAAGTATAGTGGGAACTTCGGATAGTATTTATGTTTGGGTTGCCCTAATCTCATCTCTCCACCTGGTCTCTCTGTCTGCTCTGGGTTCTGTAGTTCTGAAGTTGGCATTTTGTTAGTTTAAAAGGTTCCAACTCTCCATCATGTTCTCTGTTTATCCTTATTTCCTTAGCTCCCGGGCTGGGATAGTATTGTTTTTGAGGGATTTAATTTCTATCTCCAGCTGGTTCTCCATCTGTTCTGGGGTTCTATAGGTTCCTTGGTTGTCATTCTGTTAGTTGCGCTGTTCCAACTCTCCACATCTTGTTCTCTGTTTTTCCTCATTTCCTTAACTCCTGGGCTGATAAAATGTTTTGAGGGTTTAATTTCATCTCTCCAGCTGGTTCTCTTGTCTGTTCTGGGTTCTAGTAGTTCCTGGTTGTCATTCCTGCCCCAGGGTTTAAAGGTTCCAACTCTACCATCATGTTCTCTCTTGGCTTTCTCCTTATTTATTTAACCCTGGGCTGTTAGTGGTATTGCTTTTAAGGTGTCTTAAAGTTATCACTCTCCAGCTGGTTCTCTGAGTGGCCTGATGTCTGCAATTTCCTGGGCTGGTATTCTTCCACTTCTGAAGGCTGTAATTCAGTCTGGTTCATCTTGTTCTCTGTTTGCTTGTCGTGACTTACGCTACCTCCCAGGCTGGGTACACTGTGGATACTGTTAAGTGTTCTCCAAGGTTGTCTGAGCCTTTTGTGAACCTCAACTGGGTTTGGACTCTCAACCGCTTTCCACAATACCTTCACCTCTGGCTCTGCTACTCCCTCCCTTCCCTTTCATATCCTTCTCCCTTCTCCCTCCCCATCTCCCTTTTGTGTTACCCCTCTTCTCTTCCATTTTTTTTCCTTCCCTTCCCATCCTTTCTTCACTTCCCTTTCATATCCTTCTCCCTTCTCTTCCCATTCCCATTGAGCTTACCCTTCCTTCCATTTCCTTTTCCTTCCTTCCCATCCTTTTCTCTTCCTTCCCATCTCTTTTCACTTCCCCTTCCTTTCTGCCCCTTACCTTTCCCTTCTCTTCACCATCCCTTTCCTTTTCTTTTCATCCCTTTCTCTTCCTTCCCTTCCCATCTCTTCCCATCCCATCCCTTTCCCTCTTCTTTCCCATCCCCATCATTTTCTCTCTTTGATTTCCTTTCCCTTTCTCATCCCTTTCCCTTCTCTTCCCATCCCATCCTTTTTCCTTCTCTTCCCATCCCATCCTTTTCCTTTCTCTTTCCCATCCCATCCTTTCCTTTTGGATTTCCTTTCCTTTCCTATCCCAATTTTCCCATCCTTCATCCTTTTCCTCTTTGATTTCCTTTTATTTTCCTTGTATCCCTTCTCTTCCCATCCCATCCTTTTCCTTTGATTTCCTTTTCCTTTCCTAATCTTCTCTTCCCATCCTTCTTTCTCTTCTTCCCATCCCATCCTTTTCCTTTTTGATTTCCTTTTTATTTTCTCCTCATCCTTTCTCTCTCCCATCCCATCCTTCCCTTTGATTTCCTTTTCCTTTCCCATCCCTTCTCTTCCTCATCCCTTTCTTCTCTTCCCTTCAGTCCCATCCTTTCTTTGATTTCCTTTCTTTCCTTCCTATCCCTTCTCTTCCCATCCCTTTCTTTCTTCCATCCCATCCTTTCCTTTGATTTCTTTATTTTCCTATCCCTTCTCTTCCGCATCCCATCCTTTCCTTTCCCCATCCCTCTTCTCTCCCATCCCTTTCCTTCTCTTCCCATCCCATCCTTTTCCCTTGATTTTCCTTTCCTATCCCATCTCTTCCTGGGTCTCCATCCTTTCCTTTGATTTTCTTTATTTAGCTTTCCTATCCCTTCTCTTCCCATCCCATCCCCTTTCCCTTTTGATTTTTCTTTTTCCTATCCCATCTCTTCCTATCCTTTTCCTTCTCTTCCCATCCCATCTCTTTCCATTTGATTTCCTTTCTTTCCTATCCCATCTCTTCCCATCCCTTTCTCTTCCATCCCATCCTTTCCATTTGATTTCTTTCTCCTCCATCATCCCTTCCTTTCCATCCTCCTTTTCCCTTCTCTTCCCATCCCATCCTTTCCATTTGATTCTCTTTCCTTATCCCATCCCATCCTTTTCCCATCCCTTCCTTTCCATCCTCTCTTTCCCTTCTCTTCCCCATCCCATCCTTTCCCCTTTGATTTCCTTTCTTTTCCTATCCCATCTCTTCATCCCATCCTTTCTCTTGATTTCCTTTCTTTCCTTATCCCATCTCTTCCCATCCCTTTCCCTTCTCTTCCCATCCCATCCTTTTCCCTTTCTCTTCCCCATCCCATCCTTTACCTTCTTCCCCATCCCACTCCTTTTCCTTCTCTTCCCATCCCACTCCTTTACTTTTGATTTCTTTTCCTTTCTCATCCCCATCTCTTCCCCATCCCTTTCCTTCTTTCCATCCCATCCTTTTTTCCCATCCCTTCCTTTCCCCATCCCCTTTTTCTTTTCCTTTCTCTCTTTCATCCCATCCTTTTCCTTTTGATTTCTTTTATTTTCCTATCCCATCTCTTCCCATCCCTTCTCCTTCTTTTTCCATCCCATCCTTTTCCTTGATTTCTCTTTCCTATCCCATCCCTTTCCTTTCTCTTCCCATCCCATGTTTTCCTTCTCTTCTCTTCCCTTTCATTGTTACATCTTCTATTTTCTTTCCCTACCTTTCTCTTTCTTCCATCCCTTCCCTCTCCCTCCCTTCTCTCTTTAACCATCCCTTACCCTTCCCTCCTCCTCCCTCCCTCCCCTTCCCCTTCCCTTCCTGTACCCTGTGTACCCATACAGTTACCTAACACCTCAGAGCATACAATATTAACTCCATTTCCACATAATATTTAGAATCTCAATACATAATTCATGGATAATTCACACTGACTGAAGCTCTGATGACTGGAGACTGGTGATAGTAATTAAATTATTTAGGGTCTCCCAAGTTTAGCAAGCTAGGCAGCCATAGTGATTTAGTCCAGCAGTTACAAGGCTTAGTGGTAGTTAAAACAGTCCTGCCATTTGTTTTCAAGGGCTGGGAGCTTGTTTGTTGCTTGTGTGTGAGAGAAAGAGTTGTCAATGTATTTCTCTCACAAGCTGTATACATAAGTAGGTGATTGTGAGCCCAGCAATCACAAGGCTTAGTGGTAGCAAAACAACGGCATATGTGGTTTTTCAAGTGCTGAGAATGAGCTTGTTCTTTCTCGCTTAAGAAAGTCTCTCTCTCTCTCTCTCAACAACGCCGTACGTAACACCTGTAAACAACAAAACGACTCTCAGCCACTGTCCTTCCATCCTGCCTGCTGTAAATAGACACCATACACCGCAACAGACCTGTAACATTGAACCCTCCAGTACCTCTATTACACAAGTTTTCTTCAAGATAACTTAAGAGTCCTAGTTTCAATGCGCGGTAGCCCAAGAAACAAATTTGATGAACTGCGATGTCT
>NW_026110505.1:0-30000 GCF_024679095.1 Eriocheir sinensis
TTTCCTTATATTTTCACCCGGGCTCTTTTTTTCGCCCCTCTCTCCCTATCCTCCGTGTGCCCGTGGGAGTTGGCCCCTTTACCCCGGTCCATATATATTCATGCCTCTTCGATGTCAATAACACACACACACACACACACACACACACACACACACACACACACACACACACACACACGCACATACATTCACTTTTTTTATAGATTCTCTGGGGAAATATCAGTTTTGTTTTGTTTTTACAGTCGTTGTTTACTTGTTGTTTGTTCGTTTGTTTGTTTGTTTGTGTGTTGATTGGTCTTTTTTTTGTTATGGATTGATGTACTCGTGATGGGGTCTTTTTTGTTTGTTTGTTTGTTTTCTTTCTTTGACTGGGCTTCATGCATGAGTAATTTTTTCTTTCATTTCCTGATTTTTCTGTGTTTTTCTTTTTTCTTTTTCTTTCCTGGATAAGAGATTGAAGAGGTATGATGTATGTAAAGATGAGAGAGAGAGAGAGAGATGGAAAAGAAAGTATTTTTCATTTCCCATTTTTTTCTATTTTTCTTTTTCATTCCTAGATAAGAAATTGAAGAGGTATGATATATGTAAAGATGAGAGAAAGAGAGAAAAAACAAGAGAGAGAGAAGAAGAGAGGAAAAAAAGAGAGTATTTTTTTCATTTCCCGATTTTTTCTGTTTTTGTCTTTAGTATTTTATTTTCTAGATAAGAGATTGAAGAGGTATGATATATGTAAAGACGAGAGAAAGAGAGCAAAAACAGGAGAGAGAAGGAGAGGAGAGGGGGGAAAAAGAGAGGAAGTGGAAAAGAACTTAAATAAACCAATTAATTAGGAGCAGTAAATAGCGGGCTTTTTTTTCATATTGTTTTCTTTTTTTTTACGCCCTTGCTCTGTCTCCTCTGCTGTAAAAAAAGAAAAAAAAAAAAAAAAACATCAACATCTGAACACGAAAAAAAAAAGGTCGTTTATTTAGGAGGTCGTTTCACTTTTCGTCTTCGTCGCCTCGGTCAAAAAGGGATCTCTGTTAGTCTGCAACACGACCCACTGCGAGGCGGGACGTGGCGAGGGTGAGAAAGTGTGAGGGAGTGTGAGGGAGTGTGGCCGAGGGAATGAAAGGCCTGCACGTGTCTGGCGAGAGGAATTTAATAGAAGAAAGTTAATAGAAGTAGTAAGGGAGTGGCTGGTTGATTATTGGGTTGAGAAAGTGACTGGTTGGTTTGTTGGCTGGTCGATTGGTTGCGGTTAATAGGAGTAAGGGTTGGCTGATTATTGGGTTTGATTTTGGTTGAGAAAGTGACTAGTCGGTTCGTAGGCTGGTTGATTGGTTGCGGTTAAATATGAGTAAAAGAGTAGCTGGTTGATTATTGGGTTTGTCTTTGGTTGAGAAAGTAACTGGTTGATTTGTAGGCTGGTTGATTGGTTGCGGTTAATAGGAGTAAGGGAGTAGCTGGTTGATTATAATTATTGGGTCTGATTTTGGTTGAGAAAGTGACGGGTTGGTGTGTAGGCTTGTTGACTGGTTGCGCTTAATAGGAGTAGCTGGTTGATTATTGGGTTTGATTTTGGTTGAGACATTGACTGGTTGGTTGCTTGATAGGTTGGTTGGTTGATTGGTTGAGTTTTGCGTTTCCACCAGTTTGTTTTGTTTTTTTGTGTGTTTTTTAAATGAATAAATAAATAGATTGTTTAAGATGTCAATAATATAAAAAAAACAGTATTTACAGCATCTCAAGTGCATTTTGTATATATATTTCTATAGAAATCTACGTTATTTTATGTGTATTCGTATATATATTTTGAAACAAATTTACATTGTCTTATGTGTATTTTGCATATTTAAAAAAAAATAATTACCTTATTGTATGTGCATTTTGTATATTACTTTTAATACAAATTCAATTATTGAATGTGTATTTTTCTATATATATTTTTTATAAAAATATGCTTAATTTTATGGGTATTTTGCACCTTTATTTTCATACAAATTTTCCTTATTTTATTGATATTCTGTGTATTTATTTTGATACGATTTTACATTATTCTATGTGTATTTTTTATATATATTTGATACAAATGTACGTTATTTTATGTGTATTTGTTTGAATTTCTTACAAATTTACATTATTTTATGTGTATTTTGTACATGTATTTAAAGACAAATTTAACTAATTATATGTGTATTTTGAATACCTATTTTCATACAAATTGAAATTATTTTTGTTTATTTTTGTATATATTTTCATACAAATTCTCGTTATTTTATGTGTATTTTGTATATTTATTTTTCTACAAATATACGTTCTTTTATCTGAATTTTGTTTATTGAGTTTGATACGAGTTTACCTTATTTTGTATATCTATTTTCATACAAATTTAATTACTTCTGTGTATTTTTGTATATAGTTTTATATAAATTTACGTTATTTTATGTGTATTTTGTATATTTTTATTTATACAAATACACATTCTTTTATTGGTATTTTGTTTATTTATTTTGATACGAATTTACATTATTTTATGTGTATTTTGTATACATTTTTTTATACGTATTTACTTCATTTTGTATATATATATTTATAGAAATCTACGTTATTTTATGTTTATTCGAATACATATTTTGAAACAAATTTACATTGCTTTATATGTATTTTGCATATCTATTTCAATACAAATTTATCTTATTGTATGGAATTTTTATATATTTATTTTAATACAAATCTAATTTTTTTTATGTGTATTTTGGTATATATATTTTTATAAATAAAAAAAATGCGTTATTTTATGGGTATTTTGCCTCTTTATTTTCATACAAATTTACATTATTTTATTAATATTCTGTGTATTTATTTTGATACGATTTTACATTATTCTATTTGTGTTTTGTATATATTTTTTTACAAATTTACCTTATTTAAGTGTATTTGTTTATGTATTTTCATTCAAATTTACATTATTTTATGTGTATTTTGTATATGTATTACCATATAAATTTACCTAATTTTATGTGTATTTTGTATATTTATTTTCATACAAATTTAAAATATTTTTGTGTATTTTTGTATATAGTTTGATACAAATTTAGGTTATTTTATGTGTATTTTGAATATATATTAAATATATATACAAAATACATATAAACTATGTAAATACGTATAAAAATATATATACAAAATACATATCAAATAATGTAAATTCGTGTCAAAAATAAATAAACAAAATATCATGAAAAGAATGTGTATTTGTATGAAAATAGATAATAGATAATAAATTTGTATAAAATATATATGCAAGATACACATTAAATAATGTAAATATGTATAAAAAAAGTATATACAAAAAACAAATAGAATAATATAAAATCGTATCAAAATAAATACACCGAATATTAATAAAATAATGTAAATTTGTATGAAAATAAAGATGCAAAATTCCCATAAAATAGCGCATTTCTTATAAAAATATATATACCAAAATACACATAAAATTTTTAAATTTGTATTGAAATAAATATACAAAATGCATATACAATAAGGTAAATTTGTATTGAAAGAGATATGCAAAAATACATATAAAACAATGTAAATTTGTTTCAAAATATATATACGAATACAAATAAAAAAACGTAGATTTCTATAAAAAATATATATACAAAATACACATAAAATTAAGTAATACGTATATAAAAATGTATACAAAATACACAAAAAATAATGTAAATTCGAATTAAAATAAATAAACAAAATACCAATAAAAGAATGTGTATTTGGATAAATATAAATATACAAAATACACATACAAAATAAACATAAAATAAGGTAGATTTGTAATAAAATATATGTACAAAATACACATACAATAATATAAATTTATATGAAAATATATATACAAATACACATAAAATACCATGAATTTGTATAAAAATATATATTCAAAATAAATAATAATTAATGTAAGAGCGTATAAAAATATATATACAAAGTACATATAAAATGAAAATTAAGATGCAAAATACCTATAAAATAACGCATTTTTTATAAAATTATTGATACCAAAATACACATAAAATATTTGAACTTGTATTAAAAGAAATATACAAAATGCACATACAATAAGGTAAATTTGTATTGAAATAGATATGCAAAATACATATAAAATAATGAAAATTTGTTTTAAAATATATATACGAATACACATAAAATAACGTAGATTTCTATAAAAATACATATACAAAATACACATAAAATTAAGTAAATAGGTATAAAAAAATGTATACAAAATACACATAAAATAATGTAAATTCGTATAAATGTAAATAAACAATATACCAATAAAAGAATGTGTATTTGTATACATATAAATATAGAAAATGCACATAAAATAACGTAAATTTATATAAAACTATATACATAAAATAACGCAAATTTCTATAAAAATATATGTACAAAAATGAACATTAGATAAATTTGCATAAAAATATGTATACAAAACACACATTAGATAATGTAAATGAGTGTAAAAATATGTATACAAAATACCTATGAAATAATCTAAATTCGTATCGAATTAAATTAAGAAATACCAATAAAATAATGTAATTTTGGATGAAAATATATATACAAAATACACATAAAATAACCTAAATACAAATACAAATATACACATAAAATAATTTAAAATTGAATGAAATAAATATACAAAATAAACATAAAATAAGGTAAATTTGTAATGAAATATATGAAAAAATACACATAAAATAATATAAATTTGTATGAAAATATATATACAAATACACATTAAATGACATGAATTTGTATAAAATTTGTATCAAAATATATACTTATACACACAATAAAATAACGTAATTTTTTTATGAAAATGTATTTACAAAATACACATAAAATAATTTAAATACGTAGAAAAATATATATATAAAAAACACATAAAATAATGTAAATATGTATGGAAATATATAAGCAAATACACATAAAATAATGTAAATTTGGATGAAATATATATACAAAATGAACATTAAATAATGTAAATATACATATAAAAAAATATATACATAAAACACATAGAATAATGTTATATCGTATCAAAATAAATAAAGAGAATATCAATAAAATAATGTAAATTTGTATGAAAATAAAAATGCAAAATATCCATATAATAACGCATATTTGCATAAAAATATATATACAAAAATACATATAAAATAATTAAATTTGTATTAAAATAAATATACAAAATGCACGTACAATAAAGTAAATTTGTATTGAAATAGATATGCAAAATACACATTAATAATGTAAATTTGTATCAAAATATATATACGAATACTCATAAAATAGAGTAAATTTCTATGAAAATATACATACAAAATAGATATACAAAATACACATATAACTAGTTAAATTTGTATTTAAATACATGTACAAAACACACATAAAATAATGTAGATTTGTATGAAATGAAAACAAATACATTTTATATAAAATATATATACAAAATACACATAGAATAATATAAAATCATATCAAAATAAATACTCAGAATATCAAAAACATAATGTAAATTTGTATGAAAATAAAGATGCAAAATACCCATAAAATAAAGCATATTTTTATAAAAATACATATACAAAAATACACATAGATTAATCAAATTTGTATTAAAATTAATATACAAAATGCACATACAATAAGGTAAATTTGTATTAAAAAAATATGCAAAATACACATAAAACAATGGAAATTTGTTTCAAAATATATATACGAATACACATAAAATAACGCAGATTTCTATAGAAATATATATACAAAGTACACTTGAAATAATGTAAATACGTATAAAAATATATATACAAAATACACATTAAATAATGTTAATTCGTGTCAAAATAAATAAACAAAATATCATGAAAAGAATATGTATTTGTATGAAAAGAAATATACAAAATACACATAAAATAACCTAAATTTGTATAAAACTATATACAAAAATACACAAAAATAATTTAAACTTGTATGAAAATAAATATACAAAAAACATATAAAATTAGGTAAATTTGTATTGAAATACATATACAAAATACACATAAAATAATGTAAATTTGAATGAAAATATATAAACATATAGACTTAAAATAACGTAAATTTGTATGAAATATATATACAAAAAACACATTAAATAATGTAAATATGTATAAAAATATATACAAAACACAAATAAAATAATGTAAAATCGTATCAAAATAAATACAGAAAATATTAATAAAATAATGTAAATTTGTATGAAAATCAAGATGCAAAATACCCATAAAATAACGCATTTTTTATAAAAATATATATACGAAAAAACATAAAATATTTGATTTTGTATTAAAATAAATAGATATACAAAATACATATAAAATAAGCTAAATTTGAATTGAAATATATATACAAAATGCATAAAATAATGTAAATTTGTATCAAAATACTTATACAAATACACATATAATAACGTAAATTTGTATAAAAATATATAAACAAAATACACATTAAATAATGTAAATACGTATAAAAAAAATGTACAAAATACACAAATCATCATGTAATTCGTATCAAAATAAATAGACAAAATACCAATAAAATAATGTAAATTTCTATGAGAAAACATATTCAAAATACACATAAATAACGCAAATATCAATAAAAATATATATAATATAATATATTTTTATACATATTTAAAATATTTAATGTATATTTTCTATATATATTTTATCCAAATTTACGTTATTTTATATGTATTTGTTTATATATTTTCATACAAATTTACATTATTTTATGTGAGTTTTGTATATGTATTTAAATACAAATTTGCCTAGCTTTATGTGTATTTTGCATATCTATTTTCAAACAAATTTAAATTATTTTTGTCTATGTTATACAAATTCTAGTTATTTTATTTGTTTTTAGTATATATTTTCCTACAAATATACATTCTTTTATTTGAATTTTGTGTATTTAATTTTTTACGAATTTACATTATTTTATGTGTATTTTGTATATATATTTTTCTACGTATTTAAATTATTTTATGTGTATTTTATATATACATTTTCATAAAAATTTACGTTATTTTATTGTGTGTATTCGTATATATTTTGAAACAAATTTTATACAAATTCATGTTTTTTTATGTGTATTTGTATATATATTTTTATACAAATTTATATTATTTTATGTGTATTCTTACATATATTTTTAAAAAAAATTACCTTATTTTATGTTTATTTTGTATATTTATTTCATTCAAAACAATCAAATTTAAATTTATTGTATATGCATTTTGTATATTAATTTTAATACAAATTTAATTATTTTATGTGTATTTTTCTATATGTATTTTTATAAAAATATGCTTTATTTTATGGGTATTTTGCATCTTTATTTTCATACAAATTTACGTTATTTTATTGATATTCTGCTCATTCATTTTGATACGATTTGACATTATTCTATGTGTATTTTGTATATATTTTTCATACAAATTTACGTTATTTTATTTGTATTTTTTTTATATTTTGACACAAATTTACAATATTTTATGGGTATTTTGTATATATATTTCAAAAGAAATTTACCTAGTTTTATATGTATTTTGAATATCTATTTTCATACAAACTCAAATTATTTTTATGTATTTTTGTATATATTTCAATACAAATTTTAGTTAGGTTATGTGTATTTTGTAAATCTATTTTCATTCTAATATATATTATTTTATTGGTATTTTGTTGATTTATATTGATACGAATTTACATTATTTTATATGTACTTTGTATATATATTTTTATACGCATTTACATTATTTAATATTTATTTTGAATATATAATTTTATACAAATTCATGGTATTTTATGAGTATTTGTATATATATTTTCATATGAATTTACATTATTTTATGTGTATTTTGTACATATATTTCATTACACATTTACCTTATTTTATGTTTATTTTGTATGTGTATTTTGTTCATTTATATTTATACAAATACACATTCTTTTATTGGTATTTTGTTTATTTATTTTATTTCGAGTTTACATTATTTTATGTGTATTTTGTCTACATTTTTTTATACGTATTTACTTAATTTTATGTGTATTTTGTATATATATTTTTATAGAAATCTACGTTAATTTATGTGTATTTGTACATATATTTTGAAACAAATTTACATTGTTTTATATGTACAATAAGGTAAATTTGTATTGAAATAGATATGCAAAATACATATAAAGCAATGTAAATTTGTTTCAAAATATGTATACGAATACATATCAAATAACGTAGATTTCTATAAAAATATATATACAAAATACACATAAAATGAAGTAGATACGTATAAAAAAATGTATACAAAATACACATAAAATAATGTAAATTCGTATCAAATTAAATAAACAAAATACCAATAAAAGAATGTGTATTTCTATAAATATAAATATACAAAATACACATAAAATAACGTAAATTTATATAAAACTATATACAAAAATACACAGAAGTAATTAAATTTGTATGAAAATATATACAAAATACACACAAAATAAGCTAAATTTGAATTGAAATATATATACAAAATACATGAAATAAAGTAAATTTGTATCAAAATATTTATACAAATACACATATAATAACGTAAATTTGTATGAAAATATATAAACAAAATACACATTAAATAATGTAAATACGTATAAAAAAATGTGTACAAAATACACATATAATCATGTAATTCGTATCAAAATAAATAAACAAAATACCAATAAAATAATATAAATTTGTGTGAGTAAACGTGTATAAATATAAATGTACAAAATACACATACAAAATAAACATAAAATAAGGTAAATTTGTAATGAAATATATGTACAAAATACACATAAAATAATGTAAATTTATATGAAAATGTATATACAAATACACATAAAATACCATGAATTTGTATAAAATTATGTATTCAAAATAAATATAAAATAATGTAAATGCGTATGAAAATACATATAAAAAGTACATATAAAAAAATGTAAATTCGTATTAATATAAATCAACAAAATACCAATAAAATAATTTACATTTGAATGAAAATAGATTTACAAAATACACATAACATAACTAAAATATGTATTGAAAAAATACATAATAATAATTTGAGTTTGTATGAAAATAGATATTCAAAATACACATAAAACTAGGTAAATTTCTTTTGAAATATATATACAAAATACCCATAAAATATTGTAAATTTGTGTCAAAATATATAAACAAATACACATAAAATAACGTAAATTTGTATGAAAAATATATACAAAATACACATAGAATAATGTCAAATCGTATCAAAATAACATAAATTTGTATAAAAATAAAGATGCAAAATACCCATTAAATAAAGCCTATTTTTATAAAAATACATATACAAAAATACACATAGAATAATTAAATTTGTAATAAAATTAATATACAAGATGCATATACAATAAGGTAAATTTGTATTGAAAAAATATGCAAAATACACATAAAAGTGTAAATTTGTTTAAAAATCTATATACGAATACACATAATATAACGTAGATTTCTATAGAAATATATATAAAATCATATATACAAAATATATATACAAAATACTAATTAAATAATGTAAATATGTATAAAAAAATATATACAAAACACAAATAGAATAATGTAAAATCGTATCAAAATAAATAAACAGAATATTAATTAAATAATATAAATTTGTATGAAAATAAAGATGCAAAATAGCCATAAAATAACGCATTTTTTTATAAAAATATATATATCAAAATACACATAAAATATTAAAATTTGTATTAAAATAAATATAAAAAATGCACATACTGTAAGGTAAATTTGTATTGAAATAGATATGCAAAATACATATAAAACAATGTAAATTTGTTTCAAAATATATATACGAATACACATAAAATAACGTTGATTTCTATAAAAATATATACAAAATACACATAAAATGAAGTAAATACGTATAAAAAAATGAATACAAAATACACATAAAAATCGTATCAAAATAAATAAACAAAATACCAGTAAAAGAATGTGTATTTGTATAAATATAAAGATACAAAATACACATAAAATATCGTAAATTTGTATAAAACTACATACAAAAATACACAGAACAAATACACATTCTTTTATTGGTATTTTGTTTATTTATTTTGTTTCGAATTTATATTATTTTATGTGTATTTTGTTTACATTTTTTATACGTATTTACCTAATTTTATGTGTATTTTGTATATATATTTTTATAGAAATCTACGTTATTTTATGTGTATTCGTATATATATTTTGAAACAAATTTACATTGCTTTATATGTATTTTTGCATATCTCTTTCAATAGAAGTTTACCTTATTGTATGTGCATTTTGTATATTTATTTCAATACAAATTTAAATATTTTATATGTATTTTGGTATATATATTTTTATAAGAAATGCGCTATTTGATGGGAATTTTGCATCTTTATTTTCATACAAATTTACATTATTTTATTAATATTCGGTGTATTTATTTTGATACGATTTTACATTATTCTATTTGTTTTTTGTATATACATTTTTTTATACATACTTACATTATTTAATGTGTATCTTGCATATATATTTCATACAAATTTATTATCTATTATTTATTTTCATACAAATACACATTCTTTTCATGATATTTTGTTTAATTTTGACACGAATTTACATTACTTAATATGTATTTTATATATTTTTTTTTATTCGTATTTACATAATTTCATGTGTATTTTGTATATATACTTCTATAGAAATCTACGTTATTTTATGTGTATTCGTATATATATTTTGAAACAAATTTACACTGTTTTATATGTATTTTGCATTTTTTTTTCAATACAAATTTACCTTATTGTATGTGTGCATTTTGTATATTGATTTTAATACAAATTTAATTATTCTATGTGTATTTTTGTATATGTATTTTTTTTTTTAAATATGCTTTATCTTATGGGTATTTTGCATCTTTTTTTACATACAAATTTAAATTATTTTATTAATATTCTGTGTACTTATTTTGATACGATTTTACATTATTCTATGTATAACAAAAATAAATTCAGAATACACAAAAATAGATATGCAAAATACATATAAGCAATGTAAATTTATTTCAAAATATATATACGAATACACATGAAATAAGGTAGATTTCTATAAAAATATATCTACAAAATACACATAAAATTAAGTAAATACGTATAAAAAATTTATACAAAATACACATAAAATAATGTAACTTAGTATCAAAATAAATAAACAAAATACCAATAAAAGAATGTGTATTTGTATAAATATATATATTCAAAATACACATTAAATAATATAAATTTGTTTAAAACTATACAAAATACACATGAAATGATGTAAATACGTATAAAAATATATATACTAAATACACATTAAATAATGTAAATTCACGTCAAAATAAAATATCAATAAAAGAATGTGTATTTGTATGAAAATAGATATACAAAATACACATAAAATAACCTAAATTTGTATCAAACTATTAACAAAAAAACACAATTTTTTTTTTTAATTTGTATGAAAATAAATATACAAAATACACGTAAAATTAGGTAAATTTGTAATAAAATACATATACAAATTTACATTATTTAATTGATATTCTCTTTATTTATTTTGATACGATTTAACATTATTCTATGTGTATTTTGTATATATATTTTTATACATATTTACATTATTTAAAGTATATTTTGTATATATATTTTATTCAAATTTACGTTATTTTATGTGTATTTGTTTATATATTTTCATACAAATTTACATAGTTTTATACAAATTTACGTTATTTTATGTGTATTTTGTATATGTATTTTCATACAAATACACATTCTTTTATTGATATTTTGTTCATTTATTTTGACACGAATTTACATTATTTAATGTCTATTTTGTATATATATTTTTATACGTATTTACAGCATCTCAAGTGCATTTTGTATATATATTTCTATAGAAATCTACGTTATTTTATGTGTATTCGTATATATATTTTGAAACAAATTTACATTGTCTTATGTGTATTTTGCATATTTAAAAAAAAATAATTACCTTATTGTATGTGCATTTTGTATATTACTTTTAATACAAATTCAATTATTGAATGTGTATTTTTCTATATATATTTTTTATAAAAATATGCTTAATTTTATGGGTATTTTGCACCTTTATTTTCATACAAATTTTCCTTATTTTATTGATATTCTGTGTATTTATTTTGATACGATTTTACATTATTCTATGTGTATTTTTTATATATATTTTATACAAATGTACGTTATTTTATGTGTATTTGTTTTAATTTCTTACAAATTTACATTATTTTATGTGTATTTTGTACATGTATTTAAAGACAAATTTAACTAATTATATGTGTATTTTGAATACCTATTTTCATACAAATTGAAATTATTTTTGTTTATTTTTGTATATATTTTCATACAAATTCTCGTTATTTTATGTGTATTTTGTATATTTATTTTTCTACAAATATACGTTCTTTTATCTGAATTTTGTTTATTGAGTTTGATACGAGTTTACCTTATTTTGTATATCTATTTTCATACAAATTTAATTACGTTATTTTATGTGTATTTTGTATATTTATATTTATACAAATACACATTCTTTTATTGGTATTTTGTTTATTTATTTTGATACGAATTTACATTATTTTATGTGTATTTTGTATACATTTTTTTATACGTATTTACTTCATTTTGTATATATATATTTATAGAAATCTACGTTATTTTATGTTTATTCGAATACATATTTTGAAACAAATTTACATTGCTTTATATGTATTTTGCATATCTATTTCTATACAAATTTATCTTATTGTATGGAATTTTTATATATTTATTTTAATACAAATCTAATTTTTTATGTGTATTTTGGTATATATATTTTTATAAATAAAAAAAAATGCGTTATTTTATGGGTATTTTGCCTCTTTATTTTCATACAAATTTACATTATTTTATTAATATTCTGTGTATTTATTTTGATACGATTTTACATTATTCTATTTGGTTTTGTATATATTTTTTTATACAAATTTACGTTATTTTAAGTGTATTTGTTTATGTATTTTCATTCAAATTTACATTATTTTATGTGTATTTTGTATATGTATTTCCATACAAATTTACCTAATTTTATGTGTATTTTGTATATTTATTTTCATACAAATTTAAAATATTTTTGTGTATTTTTGTATATAGTTTGATACAAATTTAGGTTATTTTATGTGTATTTTGAATATCTATTAAATATATATACAAAATACATTAAAATATGTAAATACGTATAAAAATATATATACAAAATACATATCAAATAATGTAAATTCGTGTCAAAATAAATAAACAAAATATCATGAAAAGAATGTGTATTTGTATGAAAATAGATAATAGATAATAAATTTGTATAAAATATATATGCAAGATACACATTAAATAATGTAAATATGTATAAAAAAGTATATACAAAAAACAAATAGAATAATGTAAAATCGTATCAAAATAAATACACCGAATATTAATAAAATAATGTAAATTTGTATGAAAATAAAGATGCAAAATTCCCATAAAATAGCGCATTTCTTATAAAAATATATATACCAAAATACACATAAATTTTTAAATTTGTATTGAAATAAATATACAAAATGCATATACAATAAGGTAAATTTGTATTGAAAGAGATATGCAAAAATACATATAAAACAATGTAAATTTGTTTCAAAATATATATACGAATACAAATAAAAAAACGTAGATTTCTATAAAAAATATATATACAAAATACACATAAAATTAAGTAAATACGTATATAAAAATGTATACAAAATACACAAAAAATAATGTAAATTCGAATTAAAATAAATTAACAAAATACCAATAAAAGAATGTGTATTTGGATAAATATAAATATACAAAATACACATACAAAATAAACATAAAATAAGGTATATTTGTAATAAAATATATGTACAAAATACACATACAATAATGTAAATTTATATGAAAATATATATACAAATACACATAAAATACCATGAATTTGTATAAAAAAATAAATAATAATTAATGTAAGAGCGTATAAAAATATATATACAAAGTACATATAAAATGAAAATTAAGATGCAAAATACCTATAAAATAACGCATTTTTTATAAAATTATTGATACCAAAATACACATAAAATATTTGAACTTGTATTAAAAGAAATATACAAAATGCACATACAATAAGGTAAATTTGTATTGAAATAGATATGCAAAATACATATAAAATAATGAAAATTTGTTTTAAAATATATATACGAATACACATAAAATAACGTAGATTTCTATAAAAATACATATACAAAATACACATAAAATTAAGTAAATACGTATAAAAAAATGTATACAAAATACACATAAAATAATGTAAATTCGTATAAATGTAAATAAACAATATACCAATAAAAGAATGTGTATTTGTATAAATATAAATATAGAAAATGCACATAAAATAACGTAAATTTATATAAAACTATATACATAAAATAACGCAAATTTCTATAAAAATATATGTACAAAAATGAACATTAGATAAATTTGCATAAAAATATGTATACAAAACACACATTAGATAATGTAAATGAGTGTAAAAATATGTATACAAAATACCTATGAAATAATCTAAATTCGTATCGAATTAAATTAAGAAATACCAATAAAATAATGTAATTTTGGATGAAAATATATATACAAAATACACATAAAATAATCTAAATACAAATACAAATATACACATAAAATAATTTAAAATTGAATGAAATAAATAAACAAAATAAACATAAAATAAAGTAAATTTGTAATGAAATATATGAAAAAATACACAAAATAATATAAATTTGTATGAAAATATATATACAAATACACATTAAATGACATGAATTTGTATAAAATTTGTATCAAAATATAACTTATACACACAATAAAATAACGTAATTTTTTTATGAAAATGTATATACAAAATACACATAAAATAATTTAAATACGTAGAAAAATATATATACATAAAACACATAAAATAATGTAAATATGTATGAAAATATATAAGCAAATACACATAAAATAATGTAAATTTGGATGAAATATCTATACAAAATGAACATTAAATAATGTAAATATATATATAAAAAAATATATACATAAAACACATAGAATAATGTTAAATCGTATCAAAATAAATAAAGAGAATATCAATAAAATAATGTAAATTTGTATGAAAATAGAAATGCAAAATATCCATATAATAACGCATATTTGCATAAAAATATATATACAAAAATACATATAAAATAATTGAATTTGTATTAAAATAAATATACAAAATGCACGTACAATAAAGTAAATTTGTATTGAAATAGATATGCAAAATACACATTAATAATGTAAATTTGTATCAAAATATATATACGAATACTCATAAAATAGAGTAAATTTCTATGAAAATATACATACAAAATAGATATACAAAATACACATATAACTAGTTAAATTTGTATTTAAATACATGTACAAAACACACATAAAATAATGTAGATTTGTATGAAATGAAAACAAATACATTTTATATAAAATATATATACAAAATACACATAGAATAATATAAAATCATATGAAAATAAATACTCAGAATATCAATAAAATAATGTAAATTTGTATGAAAATAAAGATGCAAAATACCCATAAAATAAAGCATATTTTTATAAAAATACATATACAAAAATACACATAGATTAATCAAATTTGTATTAAAATTAATATACAAAATGCACATACAATAAGGTAAATTTGTATTAAAAAAATATGCAAAATACACATAAAACAATGGAAATTTGTTTCAAAATATATATACGAATACACATAAAATAACGCAGATTTCTATAGAAATATATATACAAAGTACACTTGAAATAATGTAAATACGTATAAAAATAAATATACAAAATACACATTAAATAATGTTAATTCGTGTCAAAATAAATAAACAAAATATCATGAAAAGAATATGTATTTGTATGAAAAGAAATATACAAAATACACATAAAATAACCTAAATTTGTATAAAACTATATACAAAAATACACAAAAATAATTTAAACTTGTATGAAAATAAATATACAAAAAACATATAAAATTAGGTAAATTTGTATTGAAATACATATACAAAATACACATAAAATAATGTAAATTTGAATGAAAATATATAAACATATAGACTTAAAATAACGTAAATTTGTATGAAATATATATACAAAAAACTCATTAAATAATGTAAATATGTATAAAAAAATATATACAAAACACAAATAAAATAATGTAAAATCGTATCAAAATAAATACAGAAAATATTAATAAAATAATGTAAATTTGTATGAAAATCAAGATGCAAAATACCCATAAAATAACGCATTTTTTATAAAAATATATATACGAAAAAACATAAAATATTTGATTTTGTATTAAAATAAATAGATATACAAAATACACATAAAATAAGCTAAATTTGAATTGAAATATATATACAAAATGCATAAAATAATGTAAATTTGTATCAAAATACTTATACAAATACACATATAATAACGTAAATTTGTATAAAAATATATAAACAAAATACACATTAAATAATGTAAATACGTATAAAAAAAATGTACAAAATACACAAATCATCATGTAATTCGTATCAAAATAAATAGACAAAATACCAATAAAATAATGTAAATTTCTATGAGAAAACATATACAAAATACACATAAATAACGCAAATATCAATAAAAATATATATAATATAATATATTTTTATACATATTTAAAATATTTAATGTATATTTTCTATATATATTTTATCCAAATTTACGTTATTTTATATGTATTTGTTTATATATTTTCATACAAATTTACATTATTTTATGTGAGTTTTGTATATGTATTTAAATACAAATTTGCCTAGCCTTATGTGTATTTTGCATATCTATTTACAAACAAATTTAAATTATTTTTGTCTATTTTTATACAAATTTTAGTTATTTTATTTGTTTTTAGTATATATATTTTCCTACAAATATACATTCTTTTATTTGAATTTTGTGTATTTAATTTTTTACGAATTTACATTATTTTATGTGTATTTTGTATATATATTTTTCTACGTATTTAAATTATTTTATGTGTATTTTATATATACATTTTCATAAAAATTAACGTTATTTTATTGTGTGTATTCGTATATATTTTGAAACAAATTTTATACAAATTCATGTTTTTTTATGTGTATTTGTATATATATTTTCATACAAATTTATATTATTTTATGTGTGTTCTTACATATATTTTATTAAAAATTTACCTTATTTTATGTTTATTTTGTATATTTATTTCATTCAATACAATCAAATTTAAATTTATTGTATATGCATTTTGTATATTAATTTTAATACAAATTTAATTATTTTATGTGTATTTTTCTATATGTATTTTTATAAAAATATGCTTTATTTTATGGGTATTTTGCATCTTTATTTTCATACAAATTTACGTTATTTTATTGATATTCTGCTCATTCATTTTGATACGATTTGACATTATTCTATGTGTATTTTGTATATATTTTTCATACAAATTTACGTTATTTTATTTGTATTTTTTTTTTATATTTTGACACAAATTTACAATATTTTATGGGTATTTTGTATATATATTTCAAAAGAAATTTACCTAGTTTTATATGTATTTTGAATATCTATTTTCATACAAACTCAAATTATTTTTATGTATTTTTGTATATATTTCAATACAAATTTTAGTTAGGTTATGTGTATTTTGTAAATCTATTTTCATTCAAATATATATATATTTTATTGGTATTTTGTTGATTTATATTGATACGAATTTACATTATTTTATATGTACTTTGTATATATATTTTTATACGCATTTACATTATTTAATATTTATTTTGAATATATAATTTTATACAAATTCATGGTATTTTATGAGTATTTGTATATATATTTTCATATGAATTTACATTATTTTATGTGTATTTTGAACATATATTTCATTACACATTTACCTTATTTTATGTTTATTTTGTATGTGTATTTTGTCCATTTATATTTATACAAATACACATTCGTTTATTGGTATTTTGTTTATTTATTTTATTTCGAGTTTACATTATTTTATGTGTATTTTGTTTACATTTTTTTATACGTATTTACTTAATTTTATGTGTATTTTGTATATATATTTTTATAGAAATCTACGTTAATTTATGTGTATTTGTACATATATTTTGAAACAAATTTACATTGTTTTATATGTACAATAAGGTAAATTTGTATTGAAATAGATATGCAAAATACATATAAAGCAATGTAAATTTGTTTCAAAATATGTATACGAATACATATAAAATAACGTAGATTTCTATAAAATTATATACAAAATACACATAAAATGAAGTAAATACGTATAAAAAAATGTATACAAAATACACATAAAATAATGTAAATTCGTATCAAAATAAATAAACAAAATACCAATAAAAGAATGTGTATTTCTATAAATATAAATATACAAAATACACATAAAATAACGTAAATTTATATAAAACTATATACAAAAATACACAGA
Organism: Eriocheir sinensis; assembly: GCF_024679095.1. Classification (NCBI taxonomy): domain Eukaryota; kingdom Metazoa; phylum Arthropoda; class Malacostraca; order Decapoda; family Varunidae; genus Eriocheir; species Eriocheir sinensis. Next base: position 18,843 of record NW_026110505.1, read on the forward strand.
AGTAATTAAATTTGTATGAAAATATATACAAAATACACACAAAATAAGCTAAATTTGAATTGAAATATATATACAAAATACATGAAATAAAGTAAATTTGTATCAAGATATTTATACAAATACACATATAATAACGTAAATTTGTATGAAAATATATAAACAAAATACACATTAAATAATGTAAAAACGTATAAAAAAATATGTACAAAATATACATATAATCATGTAATTCGTATCAAAATAAATAAACAAAATACCAATAAAATAATATAAATTTGTATGAGTAAACGTGTATGTTGCATATTTTTTCAATACAAATTTACCTTATTATATACTCATTTTGTATATTAATTTTAATACAAATTTAATTATTCGTTGTGTATTTTTGTATCTGTATTTTTATAAACATATGCTTTATTTTTTGGGTATTTTGCATCTTTATTTTCATACAAATTTACATTATTTTATTGATATTCTGCTCATTCATTTTGATACGAATTGACATTATTCTGTGTGTATTTTGTATATATTTTTCATACAAATTTACGTTATTTTATGTGTATTTGTTTATATATTTTGACACAAATTTACAATATTTTATGGGTATTTTGTATATACATTTCAAAAGAAATTTACCTAGTTGTATGTTTATTTTGTATATCTATTTTCATACAAACTCAAATTATTTATATGTATTTTTGTATATATTTTAATACAAACTTTAGTTATGTTATGTGTATTTTGTAAATTTATTTTCATTCAAATATATATTATTTTATTGGTGCTTTGTTGATTTATATTGATACGAATCTACATTATTTTATATGTACTTTGTATATATATTTTTATACGCTTTTACATTATTTAATATTTATTTTGAATATATATTTTTAAACAAATTCATGGTATTTTATGTGTATTTTTATATATATTTTCATATAAATTTACATTATTTTATGTGTATTTTGTACATATATTTTATTACAAATCTACCTTATTTTATGTTTATTTTGTATGGGTATTTTTTATATTTATATTTATCCAAATACACATTCTTTTATTGGTATTTTGTTTATTTATTTTAATTCGAATTTACATTATTTTATGTGTATTTTGTATACATTTTTTTATACTTATTTACTTAATTTTATGTGTATTTTGTATATATATTTTTATAGAAATCTAGTTTTTTTTTTTTGTATTCGTATATATATTTTGAAACAAATTTACATTGTTTTATATGTATTTTTGCATATCTCTTTCAATACAAATTTACCTAATTGTATGTGCATTTTGTATATATATTTCAATGCAAATTTAAATATTTTATGTGTATTTTGGTATATATATTTTTATAAGAAATGCGCTATTTTATGGGAATTTTGCATCTTTATTTTCATACAAATTTACATTATTTTATTAATATTCGGTGTATTTATTTTGATACGATGTTACATTATTCTATTTGTTTTTTGTATATACTTTTTTTTATACATATTTACATTATTTAATATGTATCTTGCATATATATTTTTTACAAATTTATTATCTATTATCTATTTTCATACAAATACACATTCTTTTCATGATTTTTTGTTTATTTATTTTGACACGAATTTACATTATTTGATATGTATTTTGTATATATATTTTTATACGTATTTACATAATTTCATATGTATTTTGTATATATATTTCTATAGAAATCTACTTTATTTTATGTGTATTCGTATATATATTTTGAAACAAATTTACATTGTTTTATATGTATTTTTGAATATCTCTTTCAATACAAATTTACCTTACTGTATATGCATTTTGCATATTTATTTGAATACAAATTTAATTTTATGTGTATTTTTGTAAATATATTTTTATAAAAAATGCGATAATTTTTGGGACTTTTGCTTCGTTATTTTCATACAAATTTACATTATTTTATTGATATTCTGTGTATTTATTTTGATACGATTTTACATTATTCTATTTGTTTTTTGTATATATATTTTTTATACACATTTACATTATTTAATGTGTATCTTGCATATATATTTTATACAAATTTACGTTATTTTAAGTGTATTTGTTTATATATTTTCATAATAATAATTTAAATACGTAGAAAAATATATATACAAAATACACATAAAATAATGTAAATTCGTAAAAAATTAAATACACAAAATTCCAATAAAAGAATTTATATTTGTAGGAAAATATATATACAAAAAACAAATAAAATAACTAAAATTTGTATAAAAATATATACAAAAATACACAAAAATAATTTAAATTTGTTTGAAAATAGATATGCAAAATACACATAAAGTTAGGCAAATTTGTATTGAAATACATATACAAAACTCACATAAAATAATGTAAATTTGTATGAAAATATATAAACAAATACATACAAAATAACATAAATTTGGATAAAATATATATACAAAATATACATTAAATATTTTAAATATGTATAAAAATATATTATATTATATATATTTTTATTGATATTTGCGTTATTTATGTGTATTTTGTATATGTTTTCTCATAGAAATTTACATTATTTTATTGGTATTTTTTCTATTTATTTTGATACGAATTACATGATTATTTTTGTATTTTGTACATTTTTTTATACGTATTTACATTATTTAATGTGTATTTTGTTTATATATTTTTATACAAATTTACGTTATTATATGTGTATTTGTATAAGTATTTTGATACAAATTTACATTATTTTATGTATTTTGTATATATATTTCAATTCAAATTTAGCTTATTTTATGTGTATATTGTATATCTATTTATTTTAATTCAAAATCAAGTATTTTATGTTTTTTCGTATATATATTTTTATAAAAAATGCGTTATTTTATGGGTATTTTGCATTTTAATTTTCATACAAATTTAAATAATTTTATTAATATTTTCTGTATTTATTTTGATACGATTTTACATTATTTTATTTGTGTTTTGTATATATTTTTTTATACATATTTATATTATTTAATGTGTTTTTTGTATATATATTTGATACAAATTTACGTTATTTTAAGTCTATATGTTTATATATTTTCATTCAAATTTACATTATTTTATGTGTATTTCAATACAAATTTACCTAATTTTATGTTTTTTGTATATTTATTTTCATACAAGTTTAAATTATTTTTGTGTATTTTTGTATATAGTTTTATACAAATTTAGGTTATTTTATGTGTATTTTGTGTATCTATTTTCATACAAATACACATTCTTTTCATGATATTTTGTTTATTTATTTTGACACGAATTAACATTATTTAATGTGTATTTTGTATATATATTTTTATACGTATTTACATTATTTCAAGTGTATTTTGTATATATATTTCTATAGAAATCTGCGTTATTTTATGTGTATTCGTATATATATTTTGAAACAAATTTCCATTGTTTTATGTGTATTTTGCATATTTTTTTAATACAAATTTACCTTATTGTATGTGCATTTTGTATATTAATTTTAATACAAATTTGATTAATCTATGTGTATTTTTGTATATGTATTTTTATAAAAATATGCTTTATTTTATGGGTATTTTGCATCTTTATTTTCATACAAATTTACATTATTTTATTGATATTCGTGTATTTATTTTGATATGATTTTACATTATTCTATGTGTATTTTGTATATATATTTTATATAAAATGTATTTGTTTTCATTTCATACAAATCTACATTATTTTATTTGTTTTTTGTACATGTATTTAAATACAAATTTAACTAGTTATATGTGTATTTTGTATATCTATTTTGAATGTATATTTTCATAGAAATTTACTCTATTTTATGAGTATTCGTATATATATTTTGATACAAATTTACATTATTAATGTGTATTTTGCATATCTATTTCAATACAAATTTACTTTATTGTACGTGCATTTTGTATATTTATTTTAATACAAATTTAATTATTTTATATGTATTTTTGTATATATATTTTTATGCAAATATGCGTTATTATATGGATATTTTGCATCTTTATTTTCATACAAATTTACATTATTTTATTGATATTCTCTTTATTTATTTTGATACGATTTAACATTATTCTATGTGTTTTTTGTATATATATATATATATATATATATATATATATATATATATATATATATATATATATATATATATATATATATATATATATATATATATATATATATATATATATATATATATATATATATATATATATATATATATATTTACATTATTTAATGTTCATTTTGTATATATATTTTATCCATATTTACATTATTTTATGTGTATTTGTTTACATATTATAATACATATTTACATTATTTTATGTGTTTTTTGTATATATATTTTTCTACGTATTTAAATTATTTTATGTGTATTTTGTATATACATTTTCATAAAAAAAATTACGTTATTTTATTGTGTGTATAAGTATATATTTTGATACAAATTTTATACAAATTCATGTTATTTAATGTGTATTTGTATATATATTTTCATACAAATTTATATTATTTTATGTGTATTTTTTCATATATTTCATTACAAATTTACCTTATTTTATGTTTATTTTGTATATTATTTCATTCAATTTTAAATTATTTTATGTGTATATTTGTATTTGTATTTAGGTTATTTTATGAGTATTTTGTATATATATTTTCATCCAAAATTACATTATTTTATTGGTATTTCTTAATTTAATTCGATACGAATTTAGATTATTTCATAGGTATTTTGTATACATATTTTTATACTCATTTACATTATTTAATGTGTGTTTTGTATATATATTTTTATGCAAATTTATCTCATGTTCATTTTTCTACATATATTTTTATAGAAATTTGCGTTATTTTATGTATATAGTTTTATATAAATTTACGTTATTTTATGTGCATTTTGTATATTTATATTTATACAAATACACATTCTTTTATTGGTATATTGTTTATTTACATATATACGAATTTACATTATTTTATGTGTATTTTGTATACATTTTTTTTATACGTATTTACTTAATTTTATGTGTATTTTGTATATGTATTTTTATAGAAATCTACGTTATTTTATGTGTATTCGTATATATATTTTGAAACAAATTTACATTATTTTATATGTATTTTGCATATCTATTTCAATACAAATTTACCTTATTGAATGTGCATTTTGTATATTTATTTTAATACAAGTTCAAATATTTTATGTGTATTTTGGTATCAATAATTTAAAAAAATGCGTTATTTTATAGGTATTTTGCATCCTAATTTTCATTTTATATGTACTTTGTATATATATTTTTATACGTTTTTACATTATTTAATATTTATTTTGAATATATATTTTTATACAAATTCATGGTATTTTATGTGTATTTGTATATATATTTTCATATAAATTTACATTATTGTATGTGTATTTTGTACATATATTTTATTACAAATCTATCTTATTTTATGTTCATTTTGTATGTGTATTTTGTATATTTATATTTATCCAAATTCACATTCCTTTATTGGTATTTTGTTTATTTATTTTAATTCGAATTTACATTATTTTATGTGTATTTTGTATACATTTTTTTATACGTATTTACCTAATTTTATGTGTATTTTGTATATATATTTTTATAGAAATCTACGTTTTTTTATGTGTATTCGTATATATATTTTGAAACAAATTTACATTGTCTTATATGTATTTTTGCATATTTCTTTCAATACAAATTTACCTTATTGTAGATGCATTTTGTATATTTATTTCAATACAAATTAAAAAATTTTATGTGTATTTTGGTATATATATTTTTATAAGAAATGCGCTATTTTATGGGAATTTTGCAACTTTATTTTCATACAAATTTACATTATTTTATTAATATTCAGTGCATTTATTTTGATACGATTTTACTTTATTCTATTTGTTTTTTGTATATACTTTTTTATACATATTTGCATTATTTAATGTGTATCTTGCATATATATTTTATACATATTTATTATCTATTATCTATTTTCATACAAATACACATTCTTTTCATGATATTTTGTTTATTTATTTAGACACAAATTTATATTACTTTATATGTATTTTGTATATATATTTTTATACGTATTTACATAATTTCATATGTATTTTGTATATATATATATATATATATATATATATATATATATATATATATATATATATATATATATATATATATATATATATATATATATATAAATATATATTAAAAATACACATAAAATAACCTAAATTTGTATCAAACTATATACAAAAATGCACAAAAATATTTTAAATTTGTATGAAAATAAATATACAAAATACACATAAAATTAGGTAAATTTGTATGGAAATACATATACAAAATTCACATAAAATAATGTAAATTTGAATGAAAATACATAAACAAATACACTTAAAATAACGTAAATTTGTATAAAAAAAATATATACAAAACACAAATAGAATAATGTAAAATCGTATCAAAATAAATACACAGAATATTAATAAAATAATGTAAATTTGTATGGAAATAAAGAGGCAAAATATCCATAAATAACGCATTTTTATTTATAAAAATATATACAAAATACACATAAAAAATTAGATTTGTATTAAAATAAATATATAAAAACACATACAATAGGTAAATTTGTATTGAAACATATATACAAAATACCCATAAAATATTGTAAATTTGAGTCAAAATATATATACAAATACACATAAAATAATGTAAATTTGTATAAAATATATAGAAAATATATAAAGAATAATGTAAAATCGTATCAAAATAAATGAGCAGAATATTAATAAAATAATGTAAATTTCTATGAAAATAAAGATGCAAAATACACAAATAAAGCATATGTTTATAAAAATACAGATACAAAAATACACATCGAATAATTAAATTTGTATTAAAATTAATATACAAAATGCGTATATAATAAGGTAAATTTTTATTTAAAAAATATGAAAAATAAACTTTTAATAATAAAAATTTATATTATTTTATTTTTATTTTTTTTATTTATTTTTATAATAATTAAATTATTATATGTGTATTTTGTACATATTTTTTTATACGTATTTACATTAATGTGTATTTTGTATATATATTTTCATACAAATTTACGTTATTATATGTGTTTTTGTATAAACATTTTGATACAAATTTACTTTATTTCATGTATTTTGTATATATATTTCAATTCAAATTTAGCTTATTTTGTGTGTATTTTGTATATATTTTCATACAAATTTAATTACCTCTGTCTATTTTTGTATATAGTTTTATATAAATTTACGTTATTTTATGTGTATTTTGTATATTTATATTTATACAAATACACATTCTTTTATTGGTATTTTGTTTATTTATTTTGATACGAATTTACATTATTTTATGTGTATTTTGTATACATTTTTTTTATACATATTTACTTCATTTTATGTGTATTTTGTATATATATTTTTATAGAAATCTACGTTAGTTTATGTGTATTCGTATATATATTTTGAAACAAATTTACATTGTTTTATATGTATTTTGCATATCTATTTCAATACAAATTTACTTTATTGTATGTGTTTTTTGTATATTTATTTTAATTTTGGTATATATATTTTTATAAATAAAAAAAAGCGTTATTTTATGGGTATTTTGCTTCTTTATTTTCATACAAATTTACATTATTTTATTAATATTCTGTGTATTTATTTTGATACGATCTTACATTATTCTATTTGTGTTTTGTACATATTTTTTTATACAAATTTACGTTATTTTAAGTGTATTTGTTTATGTATTTTCATTCAAATTTACATTATTTTATGTGTATTTTGTGTATGTATTTCAATACAAATTTACCTAATTTTATGTGTATTTTGTATATTTATTTTCATACAAATTTAAAATATTTTTGAATATAGTTTGATACAAATTTAGGTTATTTTATGTGTATTTTGTGTATGTATTACAATACAAATTTACCTAAAAAATTTACCTAAAAAATATACATACGAATTCACATGAAATAAGGTAGATTTCTATAAAAATATATATACAAAATACACATAAAATTAAGTAAATACGTATAAAAAATGTATACAAAATACACTTAAAATAATGTAAATTAGTATCAAAATAAATAAACAAAATACCAATAAAAGAATGTGTATTTGTATAAATATATATATACAAAATACACATTAAATAATATAAATTTGTTTGAAACTATACAAAATACACATGAAATTATGTAAATACGTATAAAAATATATATATATATATAAAATACATATTAAGTAATGTAAATTCGTGTCAAAATAAATATACAAAATATCATGAAAAGAATGTGTTGTATGAAAATAAATAATAGATAATAAATTTGTATGAAATATATATGCAAGATACACATTAAATAATGTAAATATGTATAAAAAATATATATATACAAAAAACAAATAGAATAATGCAAAATCGTATCAAAATAAAAACACCGAATATTAATAAAATAATGTAAATTTGTATGAAAATAAAGATGCAAAATTCCCATCAAATAGCGCATTTCTTATAAAAATATATATACCAAAATACACATAAAATATTTAAATTTGTATTGAAATAAATATACAAAATGCACATAGACACAGGGTAAACTTCTATTGAAAGAGATATGCAAAAATACATATAAAACAATGTAAATTTGTTTCAAAATATATATACGAATACACATAAAATAACGTAGATTTCTATAAAAATATATATACAAAATACACATAAAATTAGGTAAAAACGTATAAAAAATGTAAACAAAATACACATAAAATAATATAAATTCGAAACAAAATAAATAAACAAAATATCAATAAAAGAATGTGTATTTGTATAAATATAAATGTACAAAATACACATACAAAATAAACATAAAATAAGGTAAATTTGTAATGAAATATATGTACAAAATACACATAAAATAAGGTAAATTTATATGAAAATATATATACAAATACACATAAAATACCATGAATTTGTATAAAATTATATATTCAAAATGAATATTAAATAATGTAAATGCGTATAAAAATATATATAAAAAGTACATATAAAATAATGTAAATTCGTATCAATATAAATCAACAAAATACCAATAAAATAATATATATATTTGAATGAAAATAGATTTACAAAATACACATAACATAACTAAAATTTGTATTGAAATATATACAAAAATACATAGAAATAATTTGAGTTTGTATGAAAATAGATATTCAAAATACACATAAAACTAGTTAAATTTCTTTTGAAATATATATACAAAATACCCATAAAATATTGTAAATTTGTGACAAAATATATAAACAAATACACATAAAATAACTTAAATTTGTATGAAAAATGTATACAAAATACACATAGAATAATGTCAAATCGTATCAAAATGAATGAGCAGAATGTCAATAAAATATCTATTTTCATACAAATACACATTCTTTTCATGATATTTTGTTTATTTATTTTGATACGAATTAACATTATTTAATGTGTATTTTGTATATATATTTTTATACGTATTTACATTATTTCAAGTGTATTTTGTATATATATTTTTTATAGAAATCTGCGTTATTTTATGTGTATACGTATATATATTTTGAAAAAAATTTACATTGTTTAATGTGTATTTTGCATATTTTTTCAATACAAATTTACCTTATTGTATGTGCATTTTGTATATTAATTTTAATACAAATTTGACTAATCTATGTGTATTTTTGTATATGTATTTTTATAAAAATATGCTTTATTTTATGGGTATTTTGCATCTTTATTTTCATACAAATTTACATTATTTTATTGATATTCTGTGTATTTATTTTGATATGATTTTACACTATTCTATTTGTATTTTGTATATATATTTTATATAAAATGTATTTGTTTTCATTTCATACAAATCTACATTATTTTATGTGTTTTTTGTTCATGTATTTAAATACAAATTTAACTAGTTACATGTGTATTTTGTATATCTATTTTGTATGTATATTTTCATAGAAATTTCCTCTATTTTATGAGTATTCGTATATATATTTTGATACAAATTTACATTATTAATGAGTATTTTGCATATTTATTTCAATACAAATTTACTTTATTGTACGTGCATTTTGTATATTTATTTTAATACAAATTTAATTATTTTATATGTATTTTTGTATATATATTTTTATGCAAATATGCGTTATTATATGGATATTTTGCATCTTTATTTTCATACAAATTTACATTATTTTATTGATATTCTCTTTATTTATTTTGATACGATTTAACATTATTCTATGTGTTTTTTTATATATATATATATATATATATATATATATATATATATATATATATATATATATATATATATATATATATATATATATATATATATATATATATATATATATATATATATATATATATATATATATATATATATATATATATATATATATATATATATATATATATATATATATATATATATATATATATATATATATATATATATATATATATATATATATATATATATATTTAATGTTCATTTTGTATATATATGTTATCCTAATTTACATTATTTTATGTGTATTTGTTTATATATTTTCATACATATCTACATTATTTTATGTGTTTTTTGTATATATATTTTTCTACTTATTTAAATTATTTTATGTGTATTTTGTATATACATTTTCATAAAATGTATATACAAATACAAATTTTATACAAATTCAAGTTATTTAATGTGTATTTGTATATATATTTTCATACAAATTTATATTATTTTATGTGTATTTTTTCACATATTTCATTACAAATTTACCTTATTTTATGTTTATTTTGTATATTTATTTCATTCAATTTTAAATTATTTTATGTGTATATTTGTATTTGTATTTAGGTTATTTTATGTGTATTTTGTATATATATTTTCATCCAAAATTACATTATTTTATTGGTATTTCTTAATTTAATTCGATACGAATTTAGATTATTTCATAGGTATTTTGTATACATATTTTTATACTCATTTACATTATCTAATGTGTGTT